>NW_020897702.1:4802693-4895193 GCF_003984885.1 Neopelma chrysocephalum
CTTCTCATGGTTTTCAGGGTGATGTGCTCCATGATCTTGACAGGCACTGAGGTGAGACTGGCCTGTACTTCCTCAGGTCTTCCTTTTTTTTTTCCTTTTTGAAAATGACACTTACGTTTTCCCATTTCCTGTCTGTGGGAACCTCACAGGAGTGCCACAGATTCTCAAACAGGATGGATAATGGCTTAGCCACTTCCTCTGCCAGCTATCTCAAAATTCACAGATGCATCTCATCAGGTCCCACAGCCTTGTTCGCCTTCAGGTTCCTTCGATGGTCTCAATTCTAATTTCCTACAGCAGGCAGTACTTCATTCTCCCCATCCTTGCCTTTGCCTCCTGTGGGAGGAATGCTGCATGACTATCCTCTGGCTCACAGTGGGCAAACGCTGACCTGCACTGCAGGGTTTGATGCTGCAGGGCCCTTTGTAACACACTGATGCAGAAGTGAAGTGCAAGAGGGAGCCTGTCTTTGGTAATGTGGTTTCTAAAGGAGCCTCCATAACACACAGAAGCTTTTCTGCAATATTATGGGACATACTTCTAAAGCGGGATGTGTTTGTATTTTTGAAAGGTCAAATAAAGTTTCCACTCAGCTTCAACACACAAATGCACAGTTAGCAAATGCATACAGTATATCTGCATATGCATTTTGGCACTTTTTTAAAAGATGTAATTTTTCTACAGTTTTGTTGTATTTTATTTTCACTAAAATTATTATCTCTGAGCAGACATCTAGACTTTATTAGATTTGTTTTCTCTTTCTGTTTTGTAGTTCTTGTTATGACAGCAGTTGCTTTCACTTCTACAATAACTCAAAATACATCTGAGATCACATGTGAGTTTATCAGCCAGAAAGCTGAGGGTTCAGGAGCACCAGAGACATCAGTATCTCCTAAGGTAATATAGCAGAAAATAATTTGCTTATAAAATGTTCCTATCCATTCCAGAAATACCCTCCTAGAAGTGTACAACTCAGTAAAACTTAAGATGTGAGGATGTCACAGTCAAAATAACCAAGGTTAAGCCAAATATGACTACAGAAGGTTAGAGGAATATGTATATCAAAATTCATACTTGGAAACTGTAAATAGTTAAGTACCAGTTTTCTCTAAAACTGACTTTTTAATTGACACCTTGATGCTGTCATATTCCTGGATGTTGCTGGCAATGTGTCAATGTAAAAATATATTTGAAAATATGTGGCCTTAAGAGGGGATTTCCAAGGCCATGGTGTGAATGGGTGTCCTACCGTGGGGTGTGTGTGTGCCATGGCTGCTGGGACTGATAGGGAAGTTGTACTGCCCTCTATTCCCACCACCAAAGCCCATAAATCCCTGACTGGTCTAACCTTGACTTCGACACCAAAGCTGGACAATGAATCAAATATAACTTTATTTTCTTCTCTTTTGACTCAAAATGGCAGAAATCCAAGAAGAGATGATGTGCAATTAAATTATAAATCAGCTGAAATCTGCGATTAAAATAGTTCCTGAGGATTCTTGTTTCATGAAAGTCTTATGAAATCTTTTTCATTTCTGAACAAATAAATCAGATAACAAATGAAAGTGTATCAACCAAAGCTGTGCTGTTCTTGTGTCTGACAAGGCAGAATTTGGCCGTTATTTCTAGATACTTTTCACGCCAATCAAAAGGAAAAAGGAGCAAGGAATGAGAAGAACCAACCAGCCAAGCAAAATTGCAGGGCAGAGAATGCAGTGAACTCCATCCTTTCATAAACTTACACTGGATAAATTTCACCCACCAAAATAATAGAGACATTGTGGGCTTCTCTTCAGATGGAGCTATTTACTTGGCACCTTTTGCTGCAGCTGATCTTAGAGACTCATTAATCCACTGGTGGCTTTCAGAATGACTGCAGAGTGTTCTCTTTCTGTTTGCAATTCTCTTTAGCCATATGCAATGGTGAGGGAATGAAAATCATGAACGCATGCAGCCCCAATGCTCCTTACCTACTAAAACACCCAAAGAGTTGAGGAGCAGTCTAGCCATTTGATGCAGTGACAAGTAGTAGGATGCTAAAATAAACCCAACATTCCGACCCTGCCTTTACATTAAGGTTGCAAACACACAGGTTTTATTGTAGTTCTATGTCTTCCTACAGTTCTAAAAAAGAAGAAACAAAGTTGAGTGTAAAGAATAACATATACCACTAAGGGAAGTTATCGAGTTTCTGGCTAAAAGTTATCGAGTTTCTGTTTTGTGATCTCTGTCTAGAGAACAGAATTAACTAATTCAACAGCAAACCTATAAAGTTTCCTCATGCAGTAGAACTCAACATATTTATGAATAAGTTTGAGAGTAGAAACGGGAAAAAAAAACAAACAAAATGAAGGTGTTATTTTACTATAATTTGTATTCGTATTTTGGCAAATAAAGCTAATTGCTAGTAAATACCTAACAATCTGTCCTTCTGTATTGCAGATTTCTAACATTTTGGAAGATCTTGGGTGTTATTTGAATTCTCAAGGAACAGAGAACATCTATAAAACAATTAAAAATGTGGAAGTCAATCTATTTCAAGATATTGAATTAAGAATAATAATGAGAATTTCAAATATCATTTCATGCTTTTGGTTCTTTAAAGAAAGAAAAGCTTGTAAACTTTTTTTGGACTCAGAGAATCAGTAAGTCAAGGGATATAGTGGGTCGAAGAGTCTTTAAAAGGTCATTTCCTTTAGGATTCAAATTGAAAGTATTCTGTGTGATTGATTTCACATTATGTATTATCTTTTTCAATCTCCTAATCTTTCTTAACTGTTGTCACCCAGCTGCACATTGCTTATTTTCATTTAGATATATGTACACACATGAATCTTAGAACATTCCGAAATAAGCTTGTTCTTTCAATTTGTATAGCATCATGTGTGGAGGTCTCCAGGGGCTTTCTGACATTGATCTATTTGAGCTTTGTGGTACTCATGTGGGAAAATTGTGATTTTATAGTCAAAGAAACTGAGGCATGAAGAATTATATGACTTTTAGGATCACAGAGCAGATCAGGAACAACAGCAACAGCATTCTAATTCTCACAGCCAAACCGGGGCTGGAACCTGAGACTGAATTATTGCCTCCTTGTGCAAAACTTCTAGGTAAAGCATTTTGATGTGGAACTCCTGAACTGTCCTAAGCTCAGGAAGCCCCTCCTTCCCAACGCTCAGCATTAAGCATGTTGTACTTGTGTCTGTAAGTTCCTATGTGCACTTGTGTAGGAAGATACATGCTGAAAGCACTTCAGGCTGAAGGGCACTATGTAAATAACGAATACTAGTGTTTTTGCAGAGCTAAAGAGCTAACATTTCATTGTGTGTGCTGCATATTACCTTCTTTATGTTAACATGACAAATACCACTTTACTTTCTCTTTTATAGATATATTACATCTTTGACTTTTTCACAAATAAAAGAAGGACAAGCTGGAAAATACACCCTCTTGGTCACAAGTGAAACTAGCAATTACACAGTAGTTGTGCCTGTTCTCGTCCGAAGTGAGTATATCTACATGAAAGGGGTCATACCATCAATAGGTTCAAGGGCAGAGGCTCAAGTTCAGCCAAAGCAATGAAGCTTCCATGAGCTGCATTTCAATCATCTTCCTAGATTAGCATAGGACTTGGCAGCTGAAATCAGAATCACAAACTCTGTGAGAGTCATCTTTCTTCAGTCAATAAACCATGCAAATGAACAAATAAGGATGTAAATGCATGGTAGCTCTCTTCTCTGTGAGAGATTCCCCTCTGTGACAAAAAGGACAAATCGAGAGTGGCTTTTGTGTGCTTTCAAAGCTTTTGGGCTACATTTGTTTGCTTTCATTTTAACCTGTTTATTCTGGTGTTGCTGGCTGGGTTGTAAGCTGGACCAGATCAGGATATGCTTTTCATATTCTGGTCTCTGGTGCTCCCAAGTCACAGTTTGAGCCACTGCCATTTTTCCACCTGTGCCTGCTGCTGGGTCTTTCACTTCTCTCACAGCTTTTCCTTTTACAATTCTGTGTTCAGCAAGAGGTACACTGAGGGAAGGTGAAAGAAAGTGTCCCTCTTCTCATTGTCAGCCTTTACTTGTGATTTACTGTGTTTTAGAGTAAAACCCATCAGTTCTGCAGCTGCTCAACACAAGGGTGCCCAAGAAGCTGGGATTTTAACTGTTGTTAAATGTTCATGACAGAGCACCTGTGAGGTGTGACTTTTTGAAAGGCTGGGAGTGGATTTGATTGAATTTTTTCAAGGTTCACACAAGAGACATCTCTGATGCAAAGGCAACTGCTGCAACAAAGTGCAAGCTTCTGTTTCTAAGTTGGGGTGTATAAAAACATCTCAAAGCACAAAAAGACCCCTGTTGACATGATTTTTTTGAGAGAAAATAAAGACTATATTATTTTGTCTGAAAAGAGCCAAATTTAAAGATAAAATTTAAAAATGCAAAAGAAATTTCAAAAGCATCAATCCAAGCAGCTAAAAGACCCTTCTAGATACAGGTTTAACAAGTATCACTACTTGCCTTGTTTTTAATAAACTGTAACAAATCAACCTTTTTTATTCCATCTTTTAAAATATTTCTTCTGTTTAATTTTTTTTCTTTCTCAAGTGTCAGAAAGTCACCTCTAATCTCTCCTTGTTTTATTTGAAGGCTTATTGTATGTCTCAATTATAATTTTAACAGCTTCATTGAGGGGACAAGGTATTAAATCTTTCATTAAGGATTGCCATCTCTACTATATCAATTAAGCTTTAGAGGTAAAATATGTTATTACATGCACAAGCAAGAATAGTTTGAAACACTGTCGATAAAGGTCTTTTCCATATCAATTGCTTGAATTGCATTCTCTTTGCTCCTGTGAATCTAATATCATAATTACATCTCATAAAATCCTTCAGGCTAGATGTGAATCCTTCAACTGGGATGTGAATCTCTGTAGGTGAACTAAACCTTCTAGGCCCAGCTTATAAGAGCTAAACGAGGAAAGAAATTAAAAAGTCGTAAGTATTAGTTTCACCTTAGCATGTCACCTTGCAGGCAACGGAAGAAGACTGAAAAAAATGTCACTCTTTTGGATGGAAGCTGTAATTTCATTGAAAGATGACCTAAAGCCAAACTCAGTGTTTTGCATTTTGAGTCAAATCTTCAACAGTTTTAATACATTACATTCTTTGTGCCTACTCCAAATCTGTGCTTGATAGGTTCAGGGTCCTGGAATCATTTCCCTCTGGGTTACAGAAGAAGGGTAGAAAACTCTGCTATCAGAAGTCATTATCACCCATTGTGTTTCTGTCCTGTATCTGATCTGACTGAGGAGTATGCAACAATCCCACTTTGTGTACAGACTTTGTAGTCTCATCAGATAATCCACCAAAGGAAGGGTTTAGGATGTGATTTCAAAAGGTATTTGTGCTCCTGCCCATTGAAATAAATAGCAACCACAGCAAATTAGCACCTTTCAGTATCAGTTTCAGGATTATCGCCTGATGTATAGGGAGGATGCAGGCCTTTGGTACAGGGAACCTGTGAATTTAGCAATCAAGGCTGAAAAGCTCATGAGACTAACCCACAATACTGCTAGGGCTGAATAATTTTCTGATCCCTCAGTGTTGAAACCTCCTGAAAAAATTACAGCTCTGTAACTTCACTTACTATGAAATGAGCAAAACACTGTCTCAAAATCATTTCATCATTCTTAAACATTTGCATGATTTTTAACAGAAAAACCAGGCAAGCCCTATTTCAGGAAAAGGGAAAATTCGGATTCTATCGAGTGCATATCTGAGAGCTACCCCCAGCCCTCAGTGGAATGGATATTCTGCAAAACACCTGAAAAGAGGTATGGTGTATGTTTATATGTGTGTTATATCTCTAAACTGAAAGTTTCCCATCTTCTAAAGAAGAAGTGACAGGATGAGAGGAAATGACCTCAAGATGCGCCAGGGGAGGTTTAAATTACATATTAGGAGAAATTTCTTCACTGAAGGGTTGGTCAGGCATTGGAACAGGCTGCCCAGGGAAGTAGTTGAGTCCTACAAGTGTTCAATAAAAGTGTAACATGACTCTTGGAGGCCCAGTTTAATGGTGAATACAGCAGCATTAGGTTGATGGTTGGACTCAATAATCTTAGAGGTCTTTTCCAACCTTAATAATTCTATGATTCTACATTGCTTAGTGCACCTAGTGAGATAACTTAAAAAGAGCTTTTGGTTCAGAATTTTTTGAGATGGGCTCTGGTGTTTGGCACACCAAGATGATGGTTGAAAACCTATGTCTGCAACATATTTTTCTTAGAAATTTTGACTGTTGTGCTCTTTTGGAAACTATCAGCTCTTGGCTTTAAGAGTGTTATTCCACATTCTAGTATTATGATGTCACAGAAGCAAATCAAAGGTATTTAATTTCCCTCTAGTTTTTCACATTTATTTGAAATTTTAATCATACAACTATAGAATACTTTGGGTTGGAAGGGACCTTTATAGGTCATCTAGTCCAAGCGCACTGCAATAAGCAGGGTCATCTTCAAGAAGATCAGGTTACTCAGAGCCCTGACCAAAATGACCTTGAATGTTTCTAGGGATGGGGCATTTACCACCTCTCTGGACAGCCTGTACCAATGTTTCACCACCCTCATCAGGAAAAAAATATTCCTTATATCTAGTCTAGATCTACCCTCTTTAATTTAATACTGTTATCCCTTGTCCTATCATAACAGGCTCTGCTAAAAAGTTTGTCCTCATCTTGCTTATAAGGCTTCTTGAATTACTGGAAGGGTGCTATAATTTCTTCCTGGAACTATCTCTTCTTGAGGCTGAACAACCCCAATTCTCTCAACCTGTCTTAATAGAAGTGTTCCAGCCCTCTGATCATCTTTGTGGCCTCCTCTGGACTCTCTCCGATATGTCCATATCCTTCATATGTTGAGGGCCCCAGAACTGGATATAATGCTCTAGGAGGGGTCTCATGAGAGCAGAGTAGAGGGGCAGAATTATCTCCCTCCACATGCTGGCCGTGATGCTTTTGATGCAGCTCGGAATACAAGTGGCTTTCTGGGTTGCAAGCACACATTGCCAGCTCATGTCCAGCTTTTCATCCACCAGTACTCCCAAGTCCTTCTCTGCAGGGCTATTCTGGATCCATTCATCCCACAGCCTGTATTCATACTAGGGATTGCCCTGACCCAGGTGCAGCACCTTGCACTTGACTTTGTTGAACCTCATGAGTTTCCCATGGGCCAATTTCTCAAGCTTGTCCAGGTCCCTCTGGATGTCATCCCATCCCTCAGGTATACCAAGTGTACCACACAGCTTGGTGTCATCTGCAAACTTGCTAAGGATACACTCGATCCTGCTATCTATGTCATTGATGAAGACATTAGTACTGGTCCCAATACAGAGCTCTGAAAGACACTGCTTTTCACTGATGTCCAACTGGACACCAAGATATTGATCATTACTCTCCGGATGCGACCATCCAACCAAATCCTCATTCACCAAACAGTCCACCCATCAAATCTGTATTTTTCCAATTTAGAGAGAAGGATATTGTGGGGGACCATGTCAGAGGCTTTACAGAAACCCAGGTAGATGACACCTGTTGCCATTCCCTTATCCACTGCTATTGTCATTCCATCATAGAAGGCCAATAGGTTGGTCAGGCAGGACTTGTCCCTGGTGAAGCCATGCTAACTGTTTCAAATCACCTCCCCGTCCTCCATATAACTTAGCCTAGCTGCTAGGAGGATCCGTTCCATGGTCTTCCCAGGTGCAGAGGTGAGGATGACAGGTTGGTAGTTCCCACAATCTTCCTTTCTACCCTTTCTTATGTTTCCCTTTTCCCAGTCACTGCAGGCTTCACTTGGAACATTAGAGCTGGGAGGATACAAGAGATCATAATTTTGTGAGCTAAATAATTTTTCCCATTCTATTAATATATAAAGTTTATTCTATTAACGGTGGGAATAATGCCTTTCTCTGCAGTGTGGTCATTTGGGATCTGGGTCTCATAAAGGCTGCTGGATTTGCAGTAGCTCCCACCATCAGGAATTTAGAGATGTGGTGTGAAAGCTTAGTCTCTATGATTTCACTCTTGTCTGGATTTTAATTACATCATTACCTGTCTATGAGCCAGTTTGAGCATATTCAGGTCGTTTCAGCCCACATTTCTTCCTAGACTGTGAAATTTTTATTTTCTTATCTTCATCTTTCCTAGTTCCTTTTCATCCAACTATGTAAGATCCAGTTTTCCCACTATTGTTTGCATATTCTCATGGCTTGGAGATTTATCAGATTTAGTTGCTTGAGGTTAACCAAATGAGTCAATGAATAATTGTGCTTGTAATTGCAGTTGCCCTGATAAAATGCATGAAGAAACTGGAGAAATAGATGGCATACAGATGGTGCAACATGAATTATTTCAAACTTACATATGGTGCTGTGCAGATAATGTCCTGGGCAGAGAATGCACCAGCCTCTTTACAATAGGTAACTTCCCTCTAAGGTTTTCTTGCATGCGAGCTCGTTCCTGACACTGAAGTTAGTTGCACTATTCATCTGAGTATGCTTTATGGGCTAAGCTACTTGTTTCTAATCACTGGAACAAATATAACAGTGAATATGTTGCTCTGTCACAACTTTAAAACCTAATTCCAATAGTTCTTTGTGGTCTCTGTAGAAAACTTCTTGCTTTTCTATATTTGCTATGCATGTATTGGCTTTTTGTTCATGCTTTTAGGACTGTGTTGCATGGAAAAGCTCTTTAAGGTGTTCTCAAATATATACACATAGAAATAATTTTTAATTTGTATATATATATGCAGGTTTGTTTGCCTGTTGTTTTTTTAATAAACCTGACCTGAGCTAGGCTATGTGCTTGCACCTGTGCCCTATCGATATCTTGTAAATTATGACAAAATTTGGTTTGAGACATCTAAATCCATCAAATTTACTAATTTCATGATTATTGTAATTATCATTGCAATGAATAAATAATGAATATCTATACAGCATTAGCAGAAAAAATGTTGATATAACCAAGCATTTTTTCAGGCAGAGTGATAGTTGTTTCAGTGGCTGTTTTGATTTTGTAGATTTGAATGAAAGGCAAGCAGCACCTTTACCTGAACTGCTACTTAAGGTCGGGGAACCATTGCTGATCAGATGCAGAGCTGTTCACCATAATTATAAATTCAGAATAAAATTATGTTCTGAAAACAGAGAAGTTCAGGTAAGAAGATAGGGCATATTTTAAAATTGGTAGTATTAGGCACTATCAACTGATTAAATTGGAATCTCTGTTGAAAACTAGGATCGCCAGTTTGGAGGATTAGACTACCTAGCAGACCGCTCAGCAATTCAGATCCAGTATGTATATGCTTCAGAAGCAGGAAGAAGTGATAGTGGACGTTATACCTGTTCTTCTACTGCTCATCCGAATCAAACTGCTTTGGTCACAGTTTTAGGTAATTCCAATCCCTGGTATGAATTTGTTTCCTCAGCTGGATGTTTTGCTTTATTTTCCATGTGGCAGTTCTTTGCTTGCAGGTATGCAGTACATGTTTATAGTTCCTTTGCTAAGGAAAAAGTCTGTTTGCACTTACTGGCAGTCCAGGAGAGCCAAGAGATTAATTTGAACTGAGTCATTCTGGTACCTGAATACAATCAACCTTTTCTTCGTATTGCTTTTCAAATAATTCCCATTAATAATAATTCCCAGTGCTTTTAGAAGTGAAATTAAATGGCACTGGTTAGAGATCTAGTCCATATGATTGTTTCAATGGGATCTCTAGAAACATAGACTGGGATTCATCTCATGTTGCTGTAGGTGATTCTCAGCCAGTGTGCTGCAAAACCAGTGGGGACACAAAGCTATAGGGTCCCTGGGGGCTATGCCTTGGGCTTTCTGGGCAGCAGGGACTTCTATAGTTGTGGAGCCCTTCTGCGCGTCACCAAGGGGAGTTGCAGAGCAGATACAAAGAGCTAGAGCTAAAGCACTGCTGGAGCTGGCCAAGAATACAAGAAGTATGAGACCTGCCCTGTGTGTTCAGCTATTGATGGTTTGTATGTTAGTTTGGTCAGTCTGGTATGACCACTGACTGGCTTCAACCAATGTGAGACAGAAGTATCCTGCTGTGACTTCAGCATGGATTTTTAGAAGCTGTAGCCATGGACTCAGTCTCCTCCTCACCATTGCACCTCCCCTACTCACATATGGCATTTCCACCCCACCTTTGCTGTGCTTTCGAGGGTGGGGATGTAAGACAGATGTTCTTGTGGCCTCTGCTCTGCTGTTCTGATGGACCTTTCAGGTGATTGTTGCTCTTATACAGAAAAAGAAGTAGACACGAAATCTACTTATGTGGGCCTGATCTGGGTCCAATAGGACAGAATCAAACAGTTGGAAGGTTCTTGCTGGCAGGTTTTCCTACTCAAAACCCAGAAAAAATGAGAAATGACTACTTCCTCTTATGGCAAGGGAGTGGCTGACAAGAAACCACTTGAGTTTGCCAGTTTTTTTATGGGAAAGTGAATCTGAGAAAGAATTTTAGCTCCAAAACACGTGTAACTAGTAGCTGAAAATAAATTTAAACTGTTATGTTAATGGAGAATGTAAGCCCCAACAGATTGTCGAGTGATGAATGAATGCTGACAGAGATGGCAAGCTGCCGTGCAAAAGTGCTGCTGCAGCTGTGATGAATCCGAAGGAAAACCTGAAAATAGAGAGACAACTACTCCAATATTATCCTTTGTTCTGAGTGTCTCCTGCTCTCCAGGCACTAAAGGGAACTATCTTCCTGGTGCCAAGCTACATAAGGCCTGAAAATTTTAAAAAGGAAACTTCATTCTACTTAAGCAATATGTTGATTTAAAAGCCAGTGGTGTTGAAGTTAGTTGAGAACAGCCCCAACTGCAAAACTTGTTTCTCAGATGGAAATAATATACAAATAGGCACAAATCTGGAAAAAAGACATAAAAAGGAAAGCTGTAGGTAGAACCATTATGCTGGAGTAGGCACTGGGAGTAGTTTAATGACTGGTGTGCCTGGAGTTGGAGCCTGTAGCTCTGATAACAAGGCTCTCTGAAGCACTCACCATGTGTTTGACCTTAGATGTAGTTGCTCTCAGAGCTTACAATACGTAGGCAAGGAATGATAGGAAGTGAGAACGGTTACCCCAGTCTCTTCAGAAATTACTTTCCCAGTGCGATATCCTCTTTTCAGATTCTGCTAACCACTGAGCAGGAAGTTCTCCCATCATTTACAGTAACGAAATACGATACCTGGGCTTTTTTTCTACATACATGTTAGTGAACAGGAATGTAGAAGTGAGAGGATACTGTAGAGGTAGGGCAAGATCCTCCTCTTTATCAGTAGTGTGCACAGGTCAGAAATAGTGGCTTCTTGTATATATAAACTATCAGGCGTGAATATGTGTGACAGTCACGGTATATTTGAGTCACTGTCCCTGGAAGGCTGCATTTCTGAGAAGGGTATTTTTTCACTGCAAGACACGAACCTACAATCATTGTCTGTACCCTTCTTAATAGCCCTTATGCCAACAAAAATTCTGAGGGCTCACTGTCTTTCCTGAAGAAAAAATTGATTTGTTTACTTACAAGGTGGATAAAAGTAGGTAATGTTGTCATACCTAGCACTAACAGCTGTGCTTCTCTCTCCAAGGTTCTGCAGGGACATCCTGTACTTCTGATCCACCCCAGCCTTTAGCATAATGTGTTAATGGCTGGTGTGAATTCATACTGGCATGCCAGGTTCCGTTTCAGCAGTTATACAGATACAGATACAGCAGTGATACAGATACAGATTTCACTCTGTTGCCCATGTCTGTGTCCTGCCTTTAAAATATTACTGTGCATGGGTCAGCACCTATAGCTGCACTGGAAATCATTGTGATGTAACTTAACCAAGAGAAAAGTGATTTGGTTGGCACATACTGCATTGCCTGGGGAGCCTGGATAGCATAGCTGCATGCATGGGTGCTCTTCTAATCTCTAATAATGCCTTGCAGCCAGACTGCTTTGGTTTGCTCTTTGCTAACTGATACTTCATCAACTTATCCCATTTTATGTGGCTGGTCAGGTCAGGCAGGGTGGTTAGGCCACTTTAAAGCACAACACAGATCATGCCAATGACTGCAGCTGCAAGGCTCTTTGTTTCTGCAGTTCTTATGCTCAGTTTCCACCAGTGTTGAATAAAGAATTTTTAGCACTACACAATCTTGCTTCAGGAATATGTAAGCTATTTTGCAATATTTGTTTTGCAAAATTTGTTTAGAGCAACAAATAAAAAAATATGATAAACACAGAGACTTGTTCAGTCTCAAGTTTCATCTCACCTCTGTGTCATTACTAAATGTAAGAAGTCAGAAATACACTTAAACCTGCCAAAAATTATAAATTGAGCAATAATGTGCTATTTTGTTTCTCCTTCAATAAAGAAACTACTTTTTTTTTTCTGAGTTGTGTTCCAGAGAAATAGCATACACTGCTCCAAGGTCCTTGTATGCACTCTGGAGAAAGCCTTTACTCTTGGCTGGTTGTGTTGTTAACAGTACACTCAGAGATTATATTCTGCCTGGACGGGTGAGGACCAAAAGATGAAGGTCCAATTTATAAAAGCAGTAAGCCTTTAATATCAAAAAGTAGGAGAACAGCCATGAAAGGAATTGCTTCTTGTTTTAAAATATTGACTTTTTTTTGGTTTATATGAGAGTTTTCAGGTAGTATTTTTCAAACCAGTAAGCTAAGACAGAGATAAAGCATGCCAAGCAGAATATAAGGTTATAATCAGAAGAAAAACACTCAAAAGTAAAACCCAATCTAGCAATATTTTTACAGTGCAGTTTTTCACCATGTGACTGATTAACACTGCCACAAGTTTCCCAGAGGTTGTAAAGTCTACTTCCTTGGAGATATCCAAACTCAACTGGACATGGCTCTGAGCAAACTCATCTAGTTGGACCAGCTGTGAGCAGGAATTGGACTAGATATCTCTTCCAATGTATATGGTTCTGTGATTTTTACAGAGCTGATGCTAACCCCACTGCTATCTTCAGGACAGCCTCCTGCCACACATCTACTCTTCAGTCTCTTTGGGTAGGATTCATTTCAAGTCATGAGACATTTGGCCTCAGCAATGAATTTTGTTCCTTCAACAGTCAGTGTCAAGAAACAGATATTTCCAGAAGCAACTCAGTACATCTTCGTTATCTTCTATTTTACGACAGGGTACATCTGGATATGCCTGTTTCTTTCCACTGAGTTTATCAGAGGTCCAAACAAGTAGCTTAGATGGATCACAGAACTTCAGACATCTCCATTAGGTGAAACAAATCCCTTACTAGCAGGGCAACTGTCAGCAGCACATGGTTCATGGACATCTTCAAAACACTTTTCCATGTTGCTGTCATCTTGCATGAAATATGTCTAATTCAGATGGAGAAACAAAGCAGCAGCTACAAGACTAATTTAAAAAATCTTCAGCTCATTTCAGGGAAGGAGAACTACTATCAGCATCTGATTATGCTGGTGGTGCCCCCTGGTTTTTCTTCCCTCTAGTCGAAAAGCCAGGAGTTGCAGCTGTTAACACCTGGAATACACACCTAACCCAAACCAAATAAATAATGACATTGTTGACCCTGTGATTCTGTAGGGCGTATTGAGGAGAAATGTTGAAGCATTTTTAAGTGCTCTGGTCTGACCAAATACACAACTTCACCAGGCTCAAATCATTTGTCTGCAACTGAACACAGTGACAACATTTCAATACTATTTTGAAACATTATCTTATTTTGATTAACAGGATGCCTTTTGTGATGTAACATGATGATAGTGCTTTTTTTATCTTGTGATAACCAAAATGAAAAATATACAGATGTCAAAATTTCTTCATTATCAGTCCAACCTAACATCTCTTTCTTTTTCCTCCAGAAAAGGGATTTATAAATGTAACTGACTCTAAAGAAGATTTTGAAATTGATGAGGAAGAGTTTTGCTTTGAAGTTAACTTCACAGCGTATCCACCAGTTAGATGCATGTGGTTATTTTCCAAAAAAACATTTCCATGTCAACAAAGTTACAATGTGGATGGACACAGGTACTTGAGTATTTTGTAAAAATTTAATATGATAATGTTTCCTCTTTTTATTTCATTTGGACTGTTTACTGTCCATGTTTTGTATTCTGTGTTTTTAAATTGTGGGTGGGCCACATGATGAAACCATGTTAACAAAAGGCACTCAAACACAATTTTGGCTTTCAACAACAGTTCATATATATAACTTGTAGAATCAATTTATTCTCTGTTTATAATAAACCCTTTGGTAAGTTATGCATCTAGCGACCTTTTAGTTTATATGCATTTTGCCATTCCCTTTCTCTCTAACATAATTTCGCATTTTCAGATCTGCTGCAGTTTTTGTACTGAATCACAAGTTCTGCATGTTCCCCTTTTGTCATCCTGTTCTTGCTGATGTTCCCAGTGTCTTTCAAACAGCTCAGACCAAGTCCAGGGACCTGTAGTTTCCAAGCCTCTGTTAGATCTGTTTGACTGTGCCTGTGCCACAGAAACATACCGTTCTGCTCATTACCCAGGTCATGTATTCTGCTGCTGCTGCAGCAAAACATGTTTTGAATAAACCTTTTAGTTATCTACCTTTTCTGTTATTTCCTACAATGAACTTCTGGCATGTATCCTGTTTAAGGTTAATGTTTTCTCCATTCCCTAGGCTTTCTAATTTCTTGATAACATTATCTAATTTCCTTCAGAATTTCTTTTAAAGTAGTCCCATGGCTTTGAAGGTAACAGCTCTTATTCACCTCAGTGAGAGTAAAGCCAGACTGCTCTTTTCAAGTTTTGACTTTAAAACAGAGCAGGATCTGGACAGAAACTAATGTGGCTGCACTGATTTCATCTCATATTCTTAAAACCTCTCATATCATCTCCATAAAGCTGTGTCATAGCCTGGATTACACTTTTTATGATTTCCTTCTGTAATATTTTGGTACCTTCAATTTTATCCACTAGCTTGTCAAGGCATCTTTGCAACAGATTGGCCTTTTCATCTGCATCAAATGGTGTTTTGGAGTCAGACCTCAGTGAGGTTCAGGGACAGCTCAGTTCAGATTAGCAAATTGTCATCTCCTGGCAATGGCCACAGGAACTCTGTCCCTGCTGATAAAGTGGGGGCTGTCAGCAAACTTTGATAGCATTGCGTGGGTGTTGGTGACTAATCTGCAATGCCTGACATGGGCTCAGCAGATCTGTGCTTTGTGTCAAGACTGATTTTGGAAATGAAGTCTCAAGGGACAGCCGTGAGCATTTGCTCATCCTTGTCCAATAGGTACCTCCCTCCAGCTGATAACACCGAGTTGATTTGCTTTGCAGCTGATATGGACCTCTTCTCACCACTTGTACAAGTAGCAGTCAGTTTTGCTTGGATGATTGAGAACTGGTGTAAATTCAGTGCAGATAAGATGAGGGTGCTATGGACTGTGCCAACAATAATAATGTCAAGAACTCTTGAAATAGTTTAGGCAACCCTCATTAATTGGAAAGGTGCAACTGCTGGTGCTTTGGGATTTATGGGTCACTTCAGATAGCCTTTGCAGCACAGAAGCAGCAGTTGCCGAGTGCAGATCCCCACCTGCCGGATGGGGAAAAGTCCAGCCTGTGTCCCTGGAGCTGTGTGTCCTTGACTGGCTCAGCCACAGCCATGGCCATAGCCACGATCACAGCCACCAAGTATTGCTGGGGTGTGGCCTGGCGCTTGCTTCAAACAGACAACTCAGCCATCCGTCTGACTGTGCTATTGCATAAATAGATTTTTTTAATGTTAATTTTTGGGTAGTTATACTTCGCATTGTTTTATCATTCTATTTATTTTATGGAAAAAATATGGTTGAAGGAGAAATACTTGAATTTGGTGATTATTTCATCTGACAAGTACATTCTTCTGTACAAACATCCCCTGCAACTATACATACACAACTATAATTTTGGTTGAAAACAAGCATTGGATAGGCACATCTCACCTGAGGAAAGAAGCAGCAAGGGGTGAGGACGTCAGGAGATTCTGCCTGCAAGCTGTGGCACTGCAGATTTCAATATGATTTTAAAGCAGAAAGTTTCCCAAAACTACAAGAGAAAGGTCATCACATATCTAAACATATTGCAAGTCTCACTTTGCACATTTTAGTTGATTTCTGTGTAATCCTGTCTCCCAACACTTCTACTTTGTTCCTTTCATATCCTTTTTCATTTCCTGTTTTTCCTTTTTTTTATTTCTGCCATTTTCGTATTAAATTGTTCCTCCTGATTATAGGTCATATTAAATTGTATTAATTAGCTCTGTTCTTTTCTTTAGCTTTTCATTTCAAATCCCAGAGATCCATCTCTCCTATCACTACCTTTATGTGTTTTCAGACATTTCTCCTGAATTTCCATTTTCTATTTGCTTTTATTGTCTCTCTGTTTCAGCACACTGTTGATTTTCACTTCCCTCCTAAGAGCAAATGAGTTTTCATAAACACTATGACCTCTGTTAGAATTTATAATATTTAGTTCACATGCCCTGATATTTTCATGTACCAAAGATATTGTTTTAGAATTTTTTCCTATTATTTCGTTAGGATATAATCCTTCAGCCCTGGGATTTCAAAAGCAATTAATTATTTTTGGTTTGGGGTTTAGTATTTTTTCCTGTCTTCAGTATCCATCTTGAGTCAGCTTAAAAGGGTTCTAATTTTAAAATGTCTATGAGTTCAAGGACAACTTTAAGGCCATTTCAGATTAAGACATTCAGAAGTCAATAACTACAAGAAGGTGTTGTCTTAGTGAGAAGGCAAAACTGCCATTGGCTTCAACACAAGTTTTCCTGCTCTAGAATTTCAAGACGACACTTAGTTCCTTTGTATGTATCTTCCTTAATGAGAAATACCCTGATCTTAGATCTCTAGATTTCTATCTCATTACTGCTTTCTCTTACCTTGCAGGTTGCAGGCTGTCTGGTTTTTTCCTTCTTTGCTTCGAACTCACTGATGTGCCTGCTTGTCTTTACCACTTAAACATAGTTGTGGACATTCTACATGGTTACCCTTGAGCTATCAGCAAAACCATCTATCCCCAAATGTCAGCAACTAAACCTAAGAGAGATTTTCTTAGGTTGTGCTTCTAATGTTGATGAACTGCATTATCTGCCATTCAAATTTGACAATTGTCCTGACAACAATAACCTAGTCAAAAGCACAGAAATCGGATACCATCTCTCTAAGATAGTATATTCCCTCCTCCCTGCCTCATCCCATGTCTCATAAACCAGTGACAACAGGACAGTCATGCATGAATCTTTGAGTTGCTGCAGTTCTCAGTTGTTAACTTCTGCCCAGTGACTTGTTAAAGCCCTCTCTCATCATTTTCATTGTCACAAGCTGTCTCCTGCATGGTGTGGGTCTTGGTTTTCCGCCATCCACTGGGTCAAAGGCCATAGGGATTAATAGAAGTCTGGTCTTCCTCCTGCAGAAATATCTTGATGGTTGGTGCTTCGTCTCATTGACAATAAATTTAGGATGGTGACCTCATTCCTGAGTTTTCATGAGATCTTTCCATTTGGAGAGGTTTATCTCTTACAGTCCTCCCTGTCATTGTTGTTTCTTAATACCATTTCTCATATCAGCTAGAAAGTCCCATCAAAGTTCTTTGGAGAGTAGAGAGTTTGATCCTTTGCTGGTCTTAGCATCTACGCCAGGATGTGTTACGTGCCTTGTCTTCCAATGGATCAGTAACAAAATAACAGCTTGACAGCCTATGTGCACTCCAGGCCCTGTGAGAAAAAATGCAGAATGAAATCAATAGTGCAGGAAAAAAAATATACTCCCACAAAGACTGTTAGATTCCGGGATTTATATTCTCCAGTCAAAAATAATTTCCCCTGTGTTCTTCATTAGAGGATGCTGAATTGTTTCAAACATATGTATGAGTCTTGACTACGTCTAAAATCTTTTTCAAGTCAACTTTTTGTCCTTTTCCTTCTTTGTTTTTCTTTGCTCCGCAGCATGTCATCAAAGTTCTGCAACCATCAGCGCCAGTCTGGGATATACATATTTTATGCTGAAAATGATGATATGGTTGTGACAAAAAAATTCACTCTCTACGTGAGAAGTAAGTGAGAAAACTATCCCTGTGAAGATTTGGCAAAGTCTGAGACCTTGTCACTGGTATAAATGAAGCTATTGTTGTTTTTCCTTGCTATTTGCCATTTCATTTACATAGATTTATTGTTAAAAATGGAGGATCACAAGGCAAAAATATGATTCTCTTCACACTGCACTCCACTACTGAAATCCAGGCATGGGGTCAAAGAAAGACACTGGATGCTTGTGGGTTGTATTTCTTGTCTTGGTCAGGGATGGAGAACAGAGAAAGAAGGAGAAACTTACTAATTTTTTTCTTTCCTTTAGTCTATCATAAAGAGAATATGAGAAATTAGTAGATACTCAGAAAATTAATGCTTCTTAAGAAAATTACAAGCTTAGGAGCTCAGTAAAATACAGTGGCTGTATTCTAATTCTACAGAGCTGTAACATATATGACTGCTGCAGAAACCACATGGGCCACATGAGAAACCCATGATTCACACATGCACAATCTTGACCGATGCTCTCAGTTATCTCAGTTCTGCCACATGACTGGAGCATGTCTCCATTATTCCAGGTCAGGGAGCATTATTTATGATATGTTATGTGTGCAGGGATATATCCTGTGCACATTTTGTACGAGCTGGACCCGCAGAATTGGAGTGTCAGGACAACCCTAGGGCCAATTGCTTGTTCAGAGTCAGAAAAGCAGAAGTCAAGGCTTCTAATTTTGGCTCTGCCATTGTTTTGGTTTGGCTGTACCCATATAGAGGAGTGGCTGCTTGCCTTACCTGCACTACCATCCACACAACTCAGGGAGGAGGAAGACTGCGGGCTGCACCCAGCTCTTACAGTGACATGTGGGTGGGCTATTTTGAAAACACAAAAGCAGACCTTGGTCTCAGCAGATACAGTACACAAAGGTGCACAGGGTATTGTCACTTGAAATCTGACAGAATTGTCACTGTATATTGTCACTGACAGAAATTGTCTTATAGAATCATAGAACTGATGAGGTTGGAAAAGACCTTTAAAATCACAGAGTCCAACAAGCCCAGCACTGCCAAGTACACCACTAAACTGTGTCCTCAAGTCTTGTGTTATCTTGTTGTAGGAAAGCCTGAAATAACGATGCAGCAGTTGTTCACACAGATCTCATGCACTGCTGAAAGTTATCCTGCCTCATCCTGGGTTTGGAGGAACTGTCTTGAGCTGAACTCATCCAAGTAATAATTTTCTCACTTTTCTATTCATTGCAAAGACTATCTGAGCTATCTTTGGTTAAATGAAGACTGACCTGTAAAAACCCAAGTCTAAGATGCACCCTCAACTCTTTGGTGTCCCACTCCAGAGGAACCAGATGACCAAAACTAGGGAAAGTTTTCCATTTTTTATTGACATCAAAGGAATTCTACAAAGATGTATCTCAAGCTCTTTGCACCAAAACAAACCCCACTGGGTTTATATCAACAGTTAGGTAGCTACGAAGTTCAGTATAAGTTTTTCTCTTAGCCTATCAAAATTAAAGTGATTCAGGGAATGCATTGGTTAATACAAGCTTGATTAATTGGTTAAACTTTGGTTAAAACAGTTGTTATGGTGACCTGTTACCAAAGCCAGTGAAGTCAGAGAGAGTGTTTCCAGTAAAGTTAGTGAGAGTGTTTCCATTTCCTCTATTTATTTAGAGCAATGAGTCAGGCACTAAAATTTCAAGAGATGCTGAAAGAACTTAGAGCTGTTTTATGAACTCTGCAATTTTTATTTTAGATTTGCAAAAAACTAATAATCCTATGGTGCAGAAGAGTACTTGGTCAAATTATCCTTTATAAGGTTGTGGATAAAGCTCTAAGTATTTTAGCTGGACATTAAAAAAAATATCTAAACAACTTTCTCATCCATACCTCTGAAAAGGTTTCCTAGCATCAATCTGTTCATGCAGAAATGGAAGAGGAAAGAAAACGTCCAGCTAGAGAGCTTAAAATGCTCCTTAAATCATCTTTCTGGAAAGAAAATGCTGTGACATTTCTTTTCTTGGAAACTTCCACATGTAGAAGTTAGTGCTATGTCTAGAGCTGAATAAATTTTATTTATTTATTTATCTCCTCATGTATTTATATGGACAGTAAATTAGGCAGTAAGCTGATGAATGATAGAAAAGCTAAAAAATTATCTCTGTGTGAACTTCCTTTCCCCCAAGTAATGTTCCCTCTTTCTACATATCAGGTCTTCAATAAACCATTAATACAGGCTGGATGCTCTTCAACTTGAGTGAAAGAAACTTCGTGGTTGAAAACATATACCTTCAGGGAAAGGACTTTAGAACCTTTACTGTGGGTTCATTTTGCATTTATAGTTTTAGTAGCAGCCCATTTGGAGCTGATCAGTGGTTTGAGTGTTTGAGGCAAGTATGAAACCAGTGGGAATAGATGCAGTGTAGGAGGGTTGTGTCAGTTATGAAATTGGTGGAGGTCCTGGAGGTCACGGGGTGCAAGGCAGTGGCGGAGAGTGGGAGTGAACCCAGTGTAGGAGGTAGGAAACCCAATGCACTCCCTGCTGACCCTGCCATGTCCATCCCCAAAAATGAGACTGGTAACTGATCTGAAGTCTCACTCTATCACGGATAAAAACCAAGCCCCCTCCCTTCTCCTCTTCCAAGACAGACATAAGACATGTTTTGAAACTTTCCACCTTCTCCCCTGGAAAATGTCAAACCAAATACCAAAACTTGTCCTCTTCCTTTTTCAGCTGCATAGAAGAAATTGCAGAGGGGATTCACAACTTCTTGCCGAAGAGGAGGTCCCTGGGGTCATGGATTTCAAGCAGTACTTTAGATCTAAAGGAGACAGCGACAACCTTCTCTGTGGAGTGCTGTGCAAACAATTCTGCTGGTTCAGCCTGTAAAAAGAGTTTCATTAACCAGCCAGGTACCATAGGCCAGTGTTTTAGCACAGGTTTTCTCAATTAAAACTGGCGTGGTAAAACTTGTGGTATTTTTTATCTGGCTAAATGGCTGACCGTGCAATGGCATTGCAGGTAAAACACAAGCTCTATGTGTATACAGCATGAGAAATGGTGGGTGAATGGGAGACACAATTCTTTTTTCTCCAGTCCCAAAGCAGGGGCCTCCCTCATTAAAATAAGCAGAAGCTTCACACAAATAGGAAGTGTGGGATGGAACCATGGCAATGTTGGGGTCTAATTTTTTATTTCATATTAGTAATCCCTACATGAAATCTGGATGCGTCAGCTTTGGAAAGAGCTGAGGTCACTTGATAACTGGTGGCAGATGCTAGCTCTTGTTCCTTTCCTGGAAGTCACTGTGTTTCTGCTAGAAATGCCCGTGGGACTCTCGTCACCCCATGGAGGTCATTGCACACACAAACAAGATCATGACTGAGCCAACAGACCCACTCAAGGGTCTATCCTGTCTGGAAAGAAGGAGTACTGGGCAAGAGACCTTCTTAAACTGATAATAGACAGGTGGCAAAAGGGGTTAAGTGGTTTGGAAACTGCTGTGCAGTCTCTCTTCTTGCCGAGACAATGAGATATTTCCTTGTTGAGCCAGAAAGTCAATATGAATTTTTGCACTTTATACTTGTAACACCATATATATCCGAGAGAGCAAAAATTTCAGTTACAAGGAACGTGCTGTGGCACCTAGGAAGCGTTTTGAAACATCTAAATATTTGCAGTACAGGGATTTCCTTTGTTGTGGATGAACAGCCTATTTGGTGCTTTTGACTACAGCTGGCCAAAGCTGTGACCACTGTCAGAGTTTGAGCATTCATGTTGAAATTACAATAGAAAATAATCTTTATACTTAACGCTCTTAGAAACAACCAGAATATGAGGGTAGGTCTTATGTAACACTCACCTACCCACCGGCCCCTTACAGTAATATCTTGGCTTGTTAAGAGAGTTCCTGACTGAGCAGCAGCAACGCTCCAAGCAGGCTGTGTACAGTCACCCACTGATAACTGGTACTTTGGTACCTAACATACATTGATGGGGGAAGGCACAGGGAGAGAGCAGGAAGATGCAATGAGGAGTTGATTAGTTCTGTTTATGCTCACAAAGTTCAATCTATGGATCACACCAACACCTCCATGCACTTAGATTTATCAGTTTATTTTAGATTTATGAGTGGATGTAGCTTTTTTTTTTATGAAAACAGATGTCAGAATTATCCAGCACTTAATGCCTCCTGCCCATCTTGTATACAACTCCATCTCGCTTTGTATATGGCTCCATCTCATTCCCCATGAAGAGGAGGCTCAGGAGTGAGAGGGCTACAAACTGCCAGAACTGACCAAGCCACCATGGGTTCTCCTTGCGTTTTCGGCTGCACACACAAACTGATTCAGTGGGTAGTAATATGTGTCTCTTAAAGTTGCAGGAGCTGTTTCTTCTCTCACGGAAAATGATGCATTCTATGTCTCTGTTGGATTTTTTCTCCTATTGATCACTTTTGTGTTTGTATTCATGTTTCTTAAATACAAAAAGGTAAACATAAATATCTGTCCCTTCTTCTTTTGTTCCTACCAGACTGTTTCTTCTCTAAGACTTCTTACACTGTGTGTTTTTTTCTTCCAAAGCAATTTAGATATGAAAGCCAGTTGCAAATGATACAGATGATAGGGCCATCAGATAATGAGTACATCTACATTGACTTCAGAGAATTCGAATATGATCTGAAATGGGAATTTCCCAGGGAAAACCTGGAATTTGGTGAGCAGTCCCTAAGGCAAACCCTAATACTGGAGTAGTAGCCTATACTGTACCAGCTGCAAATAATATTGGCATTTTGTGTCTTGTAGGACAGATCCTTGGTTCTGGGGCTTTTGGAAAAGTGGTGAATGCTACAGCTTATGGAATTAGCAATGCAGAAGATTCAGTCCAGGTCGCAGTCAAAATGCTAAAAGGTATGATAAATTCTAGTGCCTTTCACAAACAACGAAGTATTCTAGTGGCTCCAAAGAAGAAACAGTGTTGGAAATCCCCTTGTATACAACCTTTCAGTAGTTACTCCTCACAAATGCTTGGCTTCAAAATCCTTAAAACGCCTTTCAAAATCCTGCTTCAGTTTGAAAAGGTGTTGCTGAAGTGCCTTCATCCTGTAGTGTGTTGCCTTTTGTCCTACACGCTAGAGAAGGTGTGTGCTGTGTGGGGAAGTATGGAGCTCCTCTGCTCTAAAGAGGAGGAATGGAAATTCCTAGTGCAAATTAGCCTCCTGGTTACATCGGTGTCTCTATGAATTTTGTAGTGCTGTCTAGCTGTGAAACACCCTTCACCTGCTGTGTCTGAGCTAGCTTGTTTCCAAAACTTAAGCACAATTTCCTGTAGTCTTTTCTTCTTGATGACACAAAACAATTTATTTCCATCCCTCCCTACAGGTCAGGCTTCTTAAACCTCGAATACTCCTTGATGCTATGCTCTGGCTGCTCTCCAAGATCTCCTCATAAAAGCAGTGTCCAGGAGCAAACCTCCCTGGCAGCAAGAATGATAGAATTGTTTAGGTTGGAAAAGATCTCTACTATCATTAGGTCCAACTGTTATCCCAACACTGCCAAGTCCATCACTAAAACATGTTCCTCAGTGACACTACTATATGTCTTTTAAATACTTCTGTGGATAGTGAATCAACTGCTTCCCTGGGCAGCCTGTTTCAATGCTTGTCAACCCTTTCAGTGAAGAATTTTTTCTGCATATCCAGTGTAATCCTCCCCTGGCACAAACTGAGGTCATTTCCCCCATCCTCTGACTTGTTTCTTGGGAGAAGAGATCGATATTCACCTCACCCATCTCTTGATACATGTTGGGATGAGCTTCACATTGACACCAGCACCCTGCCCACCTGTATGCCCACACAGCCACTTACTGCCAGCACTGCCATGCAGCTTTTCATCCCCTATTTGCACATATGCATCAGTTTTACACTTCCGCGGTCCACTCCTTTGTGGTTGTCTTTATGGAAGCTCAACTTGATCATTATGGTTCATATACTTAATTCACTGAGATCATGAGGACCAAATGCTTTCTGAAAAACAAGACAAAAGCTATAACTGAAACACAGGGTGGCCTTCTTAGCTACTGGATTGCAACTGGTTGCATGCCATATGGCTGCCAAGACATTTTTTTCTCTTAGCATTTCCCTGCAACAGGATTGACTGCCATTTTTTTCTGTGCTTGTGGACACTTTAATAAATTGCTGTCATTTCTTGCCCAAGAATGACAGATGTTGACATTTGAGGACTGCTTTCCCAAGCCTTCAAATGGTACACACACACACACACACAAAAATTTAGTTTCCACCTTTTGTTTAATTTTTTTTACTGTAGAAAGATTTTTTTTTCAAAATGTTCCCGAATGTACCATCAGTTCAATGAATTTGAAATGAAGATCTGCATGTCATAAAGCATCACGACCATTTAAATTTTTATTTCTTTGCTGGAGATTTCCAAATCTGTGTTATTACCTTTACAGAAAAACCTGATGCTTCAGAAAAAGATGCTCTAATGTCTGAGCTGAAAATGATGACTCACATTGGAAGCCATGAAAATATTGTGAACCTACTAGGAGCTTGTACTGTGTCAGGTAACTTGCGATTGTGGAAAGGTACCAATTAAAACCTCCAGACTAATGAGGACTCCTAAACAGATAGGAAGTATCAAAAACTTGATTGTTAAAAACAGCGTTAAAGACATCCAAGTGATAAATAATCACCTATTCCTCAGGCTGCTCTTCAGTCTCTTCTCTGCTGAATTCCATCTCTGCCCAATCAATTTTGCTGTTCTGTGCTGAACCAAAATCAGATGAAGATGAACTGAAAGCAAAGTTAAAACTGTGCATGTGTACAGAAAAGGGTCCTTTCTGATTGAACTTGCATAAAGTGATACAACAGCCCTTCTGTAGAAGAGAATTTCCTGTTACAGTGGTGATAGCACTGATATGGGCCAGTTTATTAAGAGGAGAGGAAAAACTTATCTGGTGTCAGGGACTTTTGTATCCACATGATTATGTTCACATAAGAAATAATTTTTTTTCTTTTTTTTTAAACCACATGGCTCACCAAACAGTGAAGTTGTAGAAAGAAAGAAAGGGGAAAATGGCTAAAATCCAGTCAGGAAGGAAAAGAAACTGAAAAAGAGCAAGGGCAGGGGGGCCACACAAAGAAAGAAGATGAGGGAAGTGAATAATGGACAGAGGAACAAGTTTTTAAAGGACCGATTGTAAAAACAAAGCTGAAGATTGAAAAAAATAAGCAAATATGGGTTAAAATGAAGGCAGCAAGGGATTATCACTAATTAATTATTGTGTGACTCGTCATTGAGGAAACATACACAGATATTCCTGTCCCAAGAACTGCTTCTCTGGGCAGTCCAGCAGTGAACAAGAGTGGGTGAGGAGAGGCTAAAGAACAGATGACCTTGGCGAAAGGACAGGATTTTCCCCAGTGTTGGTCCATGTCATGAACTATGACACCTGCTACTGAAAAACTTGACTTCCTCAGAAAGACCAAGGAGAACAGTTAACTCTTGTTTCCTCAGTTTGCATCAGCAGCAATACTGTTATGCAAAGACATCTAAGGGATAAGAGGAAAGTAGAGAAATAGGTTGACGGTGGTGGACTTACCTGAGTCAAAACTACATAGGCTGCCGCGGCCTTCTGGAACGTTAGAAAAGATGTGATGGTGTAGGCAGGAAAGCTGCAGCGAAGGCCCGCTTAGTCTGGCGGGGTAGGGCAGGAATGCTTCCAGACTTATCCAAATCCCATTTTCAGAAGTATTTACATGGTTCTCAAGACTTTCCTTTCCATCCTCTGAGAGACTTCACAGGCTTTTTCCAGTGTACCCTACCTTGCTTGGCAGGGGCCTTCTGACAGAAATGGCTGCAAATTCATAGTTGGCTTTTCTGAGCCAGAAGCAGTGGTGCCAGTGTTACGCTTTGCAGGATGATGTGTGACCACTCTGAGCTCCTGCTGGCTTGTCATGACTTTTCTGTGAGCCTGTCTGGGCCAGGTCTTGGATATATTTTTCCTTTCTTGAGAAAGTGACCTGACCAGTGTTCTACTCAGACACATCCCCTTGCAAGACACATATCCCTCCTATAGGCCATCTCAGCAAGCACACTTGGGTTTCAGTTGGCCTTCGTGGAAAAAAAAAAATATTTCCAGAGCATGAAGATAGCACAGATAAATGGAAGGATGTAGGTCCAAGGATACAAATTCACACCATCCAGATAATTAGCAGGGGTCATTTTTTACTTGAACCATGCATGGTTTAGACAGTAAGTTGCATCTTTATTGTCTGTGTGGTCCTACCAGGAAGGATCTTTGTGTTTCTATAGGGATTTTCAATACACATTGAGAGATGCACCATAAGGAAGAATCAACTACACAGACTTTCCAAAGGGACATTACAGTCAGTAAATATTACCTGCCCATCAGCACAGCTTATCTATCTGGGAAGGAAAGATGTTTGGGATGCTTTAATACAGATTAGCCCTGAGAAAAGATGAGGCAGCATTAGGGCTTTAATGGGGAGGGTGCTATAAATGGCAGCAAGCATTTACATTTCCAACTATTTCAGGACCAATCTTCTTGATATTTGAGTACTGTTGCTATGGTGACCTTCTGAACTACTTAAGGAGCAAGAGAGAAAAGTTTCACTGGACACTGACAGATATTTTTAAACACCATAATTTCAGCTTTTACCACAATATTCATTTGGACCAAAATTCCAGGTAAAGCATTTAGCAACAGTTTAATACTTTTTAAGACTACTATCACTTCTTAAACTGCATTCTCAGCTGTGCAGTAAACTGGTGAAATCATTCAATTCTTGAGAATGTGCCTCGACATACTTTAATAAACAGTGCTTTGGGAGGAACTGAGATTTGATTCTCCTTATGATGTTCTTCACACTGGACTGCAGAATACAAACAATCTCTTGTTTCTCTTTCCAGTTTGGAGAAGTTGCATGTCTGTGCATCTCTGTGCCCAGATTTTTAATAGCAGTAACTGATCATGTTTTTCACTGTGAAACCATTTATGTGTAGAAGATTACATGATACACTGTGTGTAACCTTTGAAAATATGTTGCCTGCTCCAGGATGGGGACTCACCTGAAGTATGGTGTAAATACAACTCTATGCAGAGAAGATGAATTTGAAACCATGCAAAGAAGTCAAAACATAAATGTGACACTTGGATCAAATGGGATAGTGCTGTTCTCTGAGGAAGGTAAGAGACTGATTGATTTTATCTTTACTAATTCTGTTATTAGGATAAAAAAGATGGATGCCCTTTGTGATGTTGTTCTTGGTAGGAGCATGGGAAAATTCTTAAAACTGTCAGTGGAATTAATCAGAGAGTGAGGAAGCCCATGGAAAACTCATACTTGGTTATTTTTTACAGATAAAATTAAGGATGCAAGCACACAGGTGGATGAAGAAGAGGATTTTAATGTGCTCACTTTTGAAGACCTTCTTTGCTTCTCTTATCAAGTTGCCAAAGGAATGGAATTTCTTGAGTCCAAATCGGTATAGTGAAGGGTAGCAAATTGTTCAGATAGAAAAGGCAGTAAAAAACCATCAGTTTATAAAAGGCAGGTTGAAGAACAGAGACACTCAGTGGCAAGCTTGAACTATACCTCCCTCCCTGGCTTAACAGCAAAGGCTGAATTGCAGTTTTAGGCACCACCCTGAGTAGGAAGCATCTGCGCTGCACACTTGTGCCTGCTCTGGCCCTGTCCCCTAGCCATGATCAACCAGGGAGTGTCCAGCTTGCCCATTCACAAAACTGTTTAAGTGGAAGGAGGGAGCAACTCAGAGAGCAGGGAGTTGTCTTCCTCTGATGCTAAATGCTGCAGAGCATTAACCCTTCCTTTCCTTCTAAGTGCATTCACAGAGACCTTGCTGCCCGGAATATACTAGTGACCCATGGAAAAGTGGTGAAAATATGTGATTTTGGCCTTGCCAGAGATATAATGAATGACTCCAACTACATCGTCAGGGGGAACGTAAGTTCATGAGTGCTCTCTGGCTTTCGTACCATTGTAAGAATCATAAGGAACCAAGAAAGCGAAGTTTTAATTTTTTAATTCCTTGTAGCTTTGCAGATATCTGTACCGAAAGTGCAGAAATCTCACTTTTTCCTGCCCCTGGCAAATGCATATTCTTAGCTTATAATTAAACTAATCAAGCTAGTACTGTAAATGAAATGATACCCATGTTCTTTCTAAAGCACACTGAAATCCACTGATGGAAGCACTGGGAGTTGTTTACTGTTGCAGACAATAATAGTGTAGGACAATGGCATATATGTGGGGATATGCCAGATCCTCTGCCTGTATGAAGTACAGTGCGGGCTTCTCCATTTGAGCTACTCACTCTAGAAGTCATAAGAAGGAAGGCAACTCTTCCAGGACTGAGCTCATCTCTCCTTAAATAGTCATCTAAAATGGATGAGATGAATTGGCTCCTTAGAAGTGCCCATTTCTCTCTATAACGGGAATTTCAAAGGACTACTAAGAGAGACACAGCTCTTGACATGGCAAACATGAGTTGATCATATTCAAGCAGTGAGAACAACAGTGAGTCATTTAGAAAGCCTGTGTCACAGCATGACCTGGCCTCCTTTCCCCCTGTCTGTACAGGCTCGTTTACCTGTTAAATGGATGGCTCCTGAAAGCTTATTTGAGAGGACGTACACAGTGAAGAGTGATGTCTGGTCATATGGAATATTGCTATGGGAAATATTCTCTTTGGGTATGTTTTGTAATAGGACAAAAGAGCAGTGTTTGGTTTTGTTAGCTTCTGAATTAACATGTATTCTCCAATAATTTCTGCAGGTGTAAATCCCTACCCTGGTATTCAGGTTGATACAAATTTCTACAAATTAATACAAAGTGGATTTAATATGGACCAACCATATTATGCTACAAAAGATGTGTAAGTGTACTTCCTGCCTGATGCAGAGTATGTGAATTTATATTTACCAGGTCACTGTTTGAATGACCTTTTATTTATTGTACACTTACTCATAATTATTGTGTCTTACTCATAATAAGTTGCAAAACATGAGATCTTCCTCTAGCTCTGGAAAAGGCTGCCTGATCCTGCTGGTTTTGTTCTAAAGCAGAAGCGATCAACACTAAAGGTTATGTGTGTTTGAAAGGACTAATTTATCATATTTATTTAATTGTGCCTTCTGGCACAATCTGGGAGCAATTCTTGTTCCCAGATCACAGATTTTTTTTTTCCCTTGTTTTCCTTTGCTTTTTTTCTTTTTTTTTCCTTTCCTTTATTTTTTTCCCAAGGTACGTTATACCATATCAGTTTTGAATATTGACTAAATCTTTGGCGGGTTTTTTTCTAAACTTTTTTTTTTTTAATTGAGCTTTACTACATTTGTTTCAGTTCAGGGTGGCTAGGGATCCTGTTAGATAAGAACCCTGCTAAGGAAGAGTTGGGGGGAGCTATTTCTGTGCTCTCAGTATATGATTTTTAGCCTGTGCCTCTGTACCTGGGTGGGCTTTGCCTAGAGGTGGACCCCAGGGGACAAGAGAAGATGATAGGGAGCTATGAGACCTGGAACATGGAGAAAAAGGAAGGACTTTGGGTTGTCTGAGCTCTTCTGGCAGACATTTCATAGATGGTCTAGGGACTCAGCGCCTTGCTATGACACTGTACTGCTCTTATCCTCTCCATAGAAATGGTATTCCAGGTACACGTGACTCTGACAGGATGACCCATGAAAGATTGCTGTGGTGCTTATAAATATCAGGGAACCTCTTGTCCCAGTAACTTTGGAAGGAACTTTAGTGGATAGGTGCTGCACAAGTGCCTGATGAAACTGCAAAATCTCTAAGGTGGTGTTTACATTTTAGAAAGACATTTGTTATGTCAAATTACATAAAAAGACTTGGTGTGAAAAGTGCTCTCAAGAATACATAGTCCACAAGGAGCAGGTTCAGTCCCAGAGACAGATAGGAATTGTTTTCCTACCATTTTCTGTATGGAAGCTGGAAAACAGGGTTAGCATGCCAGTATGTGCCAGCCAGGATGGAATTCTGGCCCCAATCCTATGAGGAGGATTTTACTAAGGACTCTTGTAAAATCATGTTCTTCATTTCACCCTTGATCCTTATCTTTCTGTGTCTTTTCCTCAGATGCAAGAGAATAGTTCTGACCTGTTTCTGTAAAATCATTCTGATGCCCCATGATTCCCGTTCAAATCCTGCAACTCCATGTAGTCATTTACAGACAGTTCAAGAGCTAACACATTTTCTGTACCATCTCTTTGCTTCTGCAGCTATCGCATGATGCAGTCCTGTTGGGCCCTTGACTCCAGAAAAAGACCCTCTTTTTCTTGCCTGGTTTCCTCTCTTGCCTGTCAGCTGGCTGAGGCAGAAGGAGCAGTAAGTAAACACAGAAATACGAACAATGTGAACAATGTTTGGGTTTGATTAGAGGAGTTTGGGGGTTTTTTGTGTAGCTCCATAGGTCAGAATGAGCTGAGGAATAGCCTTCTGCTTTCTCTTGAAGTACACAACTGTGTTATGGATACAGTGCCCATGGATCTATGTAAGAGTCTGGGGCATTTTTTTCTGCCATCAGAAAGAATCCCGACCTTCTTCATGAGGCGTTTCTTCCTCCCACTGCCTGCACTGGAACTCTGGAAAGCTGAAATGTCTCAGCTGTGGGGATGTGCTTCCCCTATGCAGGAGCTGGTGCAGTTTGCTTTGGTGATGCTGATAGATGCCATGGGAGGGGAACTGAGCCTCAACCACCTGCCAGGGATCTCACGGGGGGTCACCATAGGCATGTGCTGCCACGTCCTCACAGACAGATTGCTGCATGTCATCCTCAAAGGTCAAAATACTAAACAGGATCTGAAGAAGCCCTGTTCCATCCATACCAGACAGTTATCTCTTCCACAGGGACAATAAAAAATTTCTTTCCAAACTACCACTTTCTACCCAGTTATCCACCCTGGGCTAGACACACTATTTCTCAGTGCAGTGTCCTTAAGAACCTTTTTGGATGTGAGGAATGATTCTTGCCTTTGCAGCATTGAGCTTCTCAGAAGGCTGTTAACCTGGCAGAAGCTGCCAAGTGTACAAACGAACTAATAAGCAACTTCAAAGCACTATATCTAGGAAAAAATCTTCCTTTACAGTCCGGTGCCATCCCTCAACCCAGCTCTTTTTGGCTGGATAAGATCCATGTCACTTAGGCAGTAGTCTGGACTCGCTTTGGAGTCAGTGGGAAGTAAACTGGCAGACATGAGTGTGATTCTCCCTCAAGAGGAGGTGGACTGTACATGACAAGTGTCTGCTTCATGAGGAGAAGAACAGGCTTCCAGGTACAATAAGTAATAATAGAAGATATCTTTTATTTCCTCTTCCCAATTCTAGGTTTACCAGAATATGAAGAAAAATGCTGCTACAAACAATTCCAGCATCAAAACTAAACTAGGAGGTGTAAGCAGGAATGAGGAATCTCTGCTGTTCCCAACTGAGCACCATCATGAGGACCCTCAGGCTGAAAAATAATCTGGGTTGTGGATTTGATTATTTTCATAAACTCTGTGTAGGATAAGTGTTTTACATCAGCTCCAAGAAGAGATTTTGTCACCAAATGCAGCACTGTTAGCATTTTTTGTGGTCCCATCCATATTTTTGTGACTTTGAGAAGAAGAGATAATTCATTTATTTGAATTCAGCAAACACATCTATAGCAAGACAGGTCTTTTTGCTACCTCTCTACAACTGGATATCTCTTTTCCTGGTGTTGTGTAAATAGTGTATTGAATTCATACTGTTCTTGCCTCATCACAAGCAAACATGAGAAAATCCACAGGTTTTTTTAGTCAATGTTTACAAGCATTGACTATGCAGCTAAAAAGAGTTGGTTTGATTTCCAGAGGTGCTGTTCACAACTTCAGATGTCAGTGAGTGTTAGAAAAACAAAGACCATTTAAGTAGCCAACTTTAGAGGCCAAGTTTTAGAGTTTCATCAGTCCTGTTTTTACAAGGAATTCTTAATTTAATTGTGCATAACTGTCTTATCCTGGATATCTCAATCGCTGTAAAGTAGTTGACAGGTGTTGTGTTCAGGTAAGTTCATTTTATCAAGCTTTAAGTACTTGGGTGGCCTCTAGTCATCCAGGTTACATTCTGCAACTGCTGGTGAGACCTAGGCATTTGCAGTGAGTCATTCCTTTCCACTTAAAATAAGAATCTAAAATAAGAGGAGGATTGATATTTGGAGATAACCTTCTACCTCCCTGTTCTAGAAAATCCAGGTGGCAGTCTCCAGCTGGAAGTCTCATTTCAACTGAATTACAGCTAATTCCATTCTTGGGGCTTTGTGTGTTTTAATATCAAATAAAAAATGTTCAATTTTGAATAAATTATCTTCTGTAGCAATTTAGGAGTGTAATATCATCACTCCCAATTCCCAGATATCAGCCTGGGTGTATGAATCCTGCTGCACTAAAATGAGAATATTACCTCTAACTTTCTCGCAGACTCCCAGGACAATAACCAGCGGCTTGATGTGTTTTCAGTATAGTGAGAAAGACAATTATTTTCATTATGAGGTTAGGAATTTGTAAATGCAACTTCTGTCACGATTAACAGGATACATTTGTCTGCATCTCAGTGAATGAATATGAGAATGTGTTGGTTAATAGTTTTCTTTTTCACATTTTGCAAGGTGCTAACTTAATTTAGGATTTTTCGGTGGTATGTGTTATAAATTAATAACTTTTTTGATAGAATATACTATAAATTGAGCTGTTCTTTACTAATTTTTTCTGAAAATAATGTTGTAATACAGTAATTATGATTTGTATATTTTTGTTGATAGTTAATAATTAACAAGGAGTCATCAATTTTTTAATCAGATATAAACTGCCAAAGAGTAATTTTGAAATAGTCAGGTAGAAATAAAACTTTAACATTTCATTTTCTGGAAAATGTATATTATTTTTAACATACTTCCAAAGTGTTCATCTACAAGATATCACTGTTCAGCAATGTTAACACACAGCCTTCATCAGCTGAAAAGAGGATCTTGAGTGTCTTGTGCAGACAGTTTTCAGCTTTCCGAGCCAGAGGAACTTAATGCTGAACTGGTCACATCCAAGCCTAACTGGCCCTGGAAGCTAAGTAGATGTGAACTTTGCTCATAGAAAAGCAGATGGGAATCCCATGTGCTTTAAAACATGCCAAAGAGTTGTGTCAAATATTTTTCCACAAGAATTAAAAAGAAGTGGGTAGGGGTCATGTGGCCCCCTGATCACTACTAAGCTGAGACTTGGGAATATAAAGGCAAACAGAGAACCTTGGAGCTAACACAACTTCTCATGATGCACACATGAAAAGCAGGTCAGGCAACACGGCACTCTGTGAGGAAGTGCAATCAGGAGAAAAACCCTCCTGTAAGGGCTGATCATGTGTAGAGTTGTACACCTGCTTCTCCACACAGCAGAGAGAGATGGCACAAAGCTACAAGAGGTACTGAGTGAAAAATAGTATCTTCTAGGAGCACATTTCCTTTCCAGGATGCTTCCAACACAACTTAGCAAAATGGTTTGCTGAGGCTTGTGCAGAGCCACAGACAGTGGAGTAGTTTCATGATTCTTAAAGGAAAATGCCCACATTTCTCTCATTAGAATCCAGATCCCTAATCTGTGTCTCCAGGAGCCGATTGTCTGGAGAAAGTGACGAAGTCTCCCCTGTAGTGAATGGAGAGAGTTAAGCTTGTTTGAAGACCTCCAGCAGAGATGCCTTTAGTCTAAGCTGGGTGCATTAAATTAGGCTGAGACTGACAAAGATTCAGTAATCATTGATGCAGTAAGAAGAACAGAAGGGGCTGAGGTCAATTCAAGGCGCCAAAGGGCGAAGGACACTGCACTCTCCTACTTAGCAGTAGCAGAAATTAGAAGGAAAATACATTTGACAACCCAAGCTAAAGAACAGGATGGCATTGAGGAATCTGCCCTAATTTTCTTTCCCTTCTACCTGTAAGAGCACCTCTCGGAGCCGACAGCCCGTTCCCGAGGAAGCGTCCCCGCGGGATGCCACGCGACAGCCCGGGGACAGCCGCAGCTGGCACTAGGTGGAGCTCCGCGACCGCGGCTGCCGGGCAGGCAGTGACGGAGCGGGTGGTGCAGAGGGGACAAGGAGCCGGGCTGGTGCTCAACAGAAGGGCCTGGGCCAGCCGCGGTGTCTGGACGAAAGCTACAGGACACCAGAAGAGCAGAGCTGGGGATAGGGGTGTCGGCCAAAAGGAATTCACAGACAAAACTTCGTAGCAGAAACCACGGCTGGCCCAGTTCCAGGGCAAACGACTCAGTCCCTGACCTCAGTACGTTCTCCCAAACAACCATGCCCATGTGTCACAAGCAGCAGGGACAAGAAAAAGACTCTTGTCTGGATCAAAAGAAACTGGAGGTGCTCCTTCAACACGTCCCACTCTTGTGTTTGGGATACCTGGGATGGGCTCTGGGAGATCCCTCTGGGAGAAGCTGGGGCTAACCGTGTGTTGAACCAGAAGAGGAGAGCAGAACTGACCCTGTCATGCATGCTAGCAGTGGCTTTCAGTCCACATCTTCATGGAGGGAACTGTGAAATGGGATGAAGAAATCCAAGGTCATAGCTGCGACAGAACTATTTGCAGACAGGTTATTTTTTAGGAGGTAACACTTCTGCTGGAAACTATTTTGGGGGCAAAAATCAAAGCAGGCAGAAGATAATTGGATTAGGACATTCCCCACAGAGCTGGATACATCAAATCTCAGTCCCCTACTCCCAGACACAGTATTAGATCAAGTGCTCAGTGGCTCAGGGGTCACTCTTCCCAGTCAAATGCAGTGCAGCACCAATGAGTTGATGCCTTCTTCCCTCCCCCATCAGTGGCTAATTAGTTAGTCTACGCAAAGCAAACCAGCTTTAAAAAAAAAAGGCACAAAAAGACCCATCCAGATTTGTGGTTGAAGAGGCCACAGATCACTTCAGAAAGGGGTGGGACCTGAGCCCAGCTTCCTCTCACCCTTGGTGAGCATCCCAGCACTACGGACTGACAGGGAAGAAGTCCCTTCCAGGCAGGCTGTCTCAGACCAGGGCTGGATTCAGGCTTCCTGGCATATTTACCAGTGATGATATAAACAGAGGGACTGCTCAGGGACCCTGCCTTATAGGTCACTGACACATTAGAATTTATGTGTTTAAGGCTGTGCTGGAAGACTGGTAGAGTAACACTCCTAGCAGAAGTGTAGGTGCCTTGGCATACAATCTGGTTCAGACCTCAGCTGAGAAGAAATTTTGAAGACCTGTGTTGGGGAGGCAGGTGGGAAAGTGGTGATGTTCCTGTGGTCATCTCCACAGAGACACGTGAAGACTGGGACGGGATCCAGTTCATTTGATACTGCTTGGTTGGGATGAAAACCTACTGGAGATCCTGACAGTGACCCACTCCTCCTGCCATGTGTTACTTACACCCATTCATGATTCTTTGCACTAAGATAATTCTAAGTTAATCTTTGGCACTTAGCTGTGGCAACCCATATGTAGCCAGAGAAATCTCTTTCCTGGTGCAATAGGGTTCCCCTTCCTCCATACCCTATGCAATGTCTATGTCACCTTCTGAAAAAAGCCCAGAAGCTGCTTCTAATGACAGCCCTCCAGTCCCACCAGTGCCATGACAGTCCCATCCTCAGAAGAGGTTTGGAAGCTTCAGATCCTAAAAAGAAAGAGATGCCGTGTTCTAGTTTCCATTATATTTCTCTTGGAGAAGCGACTGCCTGATGTGGACTAAGATCTCCTTTGGAAGAGCTTCCTACGCGTGGGTGTGCTCTGGGTGTGGAGGAACTGTGGAGCTAAACTGAGGCAAAGCAGGGCTGGTCCCCGGGAGCTGAGCAGCAGAGGAGTGCCCAGGGGAGGGCAGCGTGAGTCATGGCTGGGAGCCGGCCCTGGATCTTCCTGGCCATATCTTCCACTCCTTTTCGGGCTTCTTTTTAGACCAGAAGAAAATGCGGTGAGACTCCGCTCCCAGGAACTAGAAGAAGACAACTGGGAGCAGATGGGAGGTGGTGGAGAGCAGTGAGGCACTAGTTACTCCTTGGAGCCAGGAGGTCTGAGGTTTTATTTTGGAGGGAACAGGTTTGCCTGCGGAGAAAGACAGATCTTCTCCTGCTTTCTCACAGCCCCACAATAAAGAAAGGTGGGAGCCTTGGCCAGTTACTTGTCAGGCCAAGGAAGTGCTTGGCACTTGCCTGCTTTGGACTCATACATTTTCCAGCATGAAATATCATCCACAAAGCACCACAGCCCTGCAGGGCTGTATACAGTTATGGCCTCACAAACAAGAAGCCATCTATATGGGCCAGCATCACCCTGTATGTCTGCTGACTGACAGAGTTTGCAGGATTGGGCTTGGCACAAAACACAGGCTGAGGGAGATGGTGGTGTAGGGCAATCACCCCACTGCATCTCGCCATGGAAGGGCCTGAAGCCGGCAGGGGGAATAAATTAGCAGGACTAGTTGCAGAGACGGGAAGACGTGCCCACGGGGCATGCATCATCTCCCTGCTGAGGTTATGTTTCAATGCTGGGAGATGTAGGAAATTAATCAGTGAGGAAGGCAATGAAGACACCAGACTTTATATTGCCCTTGGGAGGCGGGGATAGCCCGGGGACTCGCTGGTGGCAAACGTGTGCAAACCATTTCAAGGCTGGAATTTGGTGTTTTGCTCGGCGTGGGAGTGGACACGCGTGTTAGTGGCTCTTTCCCGCCAGCTGGGCCGGGGCTTGTAGTTTCCCGGGGAGCGGCGTGTCCCTGGGAGGCGGTTGGAAGGCCGGAGAGCACGCCCTGCCTCCAGGTTCCGGCCCGGCCGTGCCTCGCTGCAGAGCCGAGAGCGGGCGGCTGGGGGACACCGCGCTCCCGCTACATCCCGCGCCGGGCGCTGCTGGTGCCGAGGGAGCGAACAGGGGCCCTGCAAGCTGCGGGGAGCGTCCGTGGGCGGACGGGGGGTGTCCTTGGCGGGGAGGTGTGATAACAGTCGAACTCTGGGCTCCCTTCCAGGGAGCGGGACGGCCCCCGCCCCCGCCCACGTCAGCCGGGACCGCGCCGCAGGGGCCGCCCCGCGTGTGCCCGCTGCCGGGTCACTCACGGCTCCCGTGACCGGATCAGAATCTGGCTCTCCCAGGTGGGACATGCCAGCAAAGTCCGGGCACAAGCGCTCTGCAGGCGGCCGAGGCGCGCTGGTGGGGCTTTCCTTCCCCGTGGCATTTAAAAATGATTAAATAAAATAATAAAATAAAATAAAGTAATAAAATTCAACCAAGGCTATTTCCTCAGCCAGCAGATGTGTGCCGGAGGCCTCCGGTCGCGGTTCACCAGAGACTTCCAAGAGAGCTGAGCAATGCCAAGCCCGTGTAAACAGGGTCAGGAAGCGCGACAGGGATCAGCCTTTGGTCCTCCCGCATCGGACAAACCGAGCGTCTCCCCAGGAGGATCTGGCCACTGGACCCGAGCGGCTGGGATCACTCTCATTGGCCTCTGGCTGCATGAAGCCTCTGGTGTACAGTATTATTTATCATTATTTTCCCCCTTCTTTTCTGCTTACGTTCCTACTTCCTGAAGAGGAGCAGGGCGATGTGAACTCAGGCCTAGCAGCACCTGTGCAAAGAGGCAGGGCCGGCCAGGGCCGCGGGGGCGGCCCGTGGCGGGTGCTGGCGCGGAGCGGTGGTGCCTTGGCTTGGCACAAGGTGCCACCTCCCTCCCCGTCTCTGCTTCCTTCCCAGCAACGCAAATCCGCTCGGGCGCGATCGTTCAGCATCTAACCCGCTCCTAGAGGCATGTGCTTAAACAAGACGAGTATCAAGCCCACGATAAAAGTATTCTGCAACGTAATCTACATCAAAGCCTCGGGGGCTGCCGGCTTGAAAAGATCCAAGATGTTTTCTAAGTCCTTATCATGTCTGTGCTTAGGGGGAGTCATAAATTCCACAGGTCGGACTAACTAACACACGATTCCTCCTTCCCTTCTCTCCCCATGGTCACCAAAGGGCTTTCAAGCGGGCTTTTTTTCCCTTCCTTTCTTTTTTTTTCTTTTTTTTTTCTTTTTTTAACGTTGCAAACAAAGCTCCCGGTTTCATGTCGTTAAGGTCCTCCCCCATACCCCACCCCGAGATTTTCCTAAGTCACGGAAAAATAAATTCTTTAAAGCACGAAACTATCAGAAGTAAAGACGGTGAATCCGCCTCCCCACAAGAGTCCCGCTGAGAGGGAGCAGTTGGTGGAGGAGGGATCGCGGGCATTGCGCGGCACTCGGTCCTTCCCGAGGCTTATGGGGAGGTACCCGGCCCAGGACGGGGTTCCTCGTGCTATGCTGTTCGGCCCATTATCCCCCAGTCCGCCCCAGACCCATGGCCCGAGGCGACGACGAGCGGCGGCTCCGAAGCGAGGTGTCCGCTCCAGACACGGGCACCGGCCGCAGCCTGCCCCCCGGCATTCCTCCGCAGTCATGCCGCTGCCCTGACTCCCCCTTGGAATAATGTCGGAAATTACTTTTTCAGATCAAGACGTAAGGCTGAAGCTGAAGGAGGAAGGTGGGGTGCCTGGCGTCTGCCCAGCGGTAATCGTGAGGGAGGGGGGGAAGATACTTCCCTGCAAGCGGTGTCCCCCATCAGGCACTTGTCAGCTTGAGAAGCGTTGTGCCACATTTCCCCCTCACGATCTAACGAAATAGGGAAGGAAAAAAAAACGCGAAGGAAGCAAAGAGGGAGATAACCAGGCCTTTGCACGCGCTCTGGAGTCGGGGTCCGGTCCCGGGATCCCCTCTTCTCTCCCGTAGCTGCAGCTCTGGGCCAGAGTCGGCGGGAAAACCCGAGACGAAGGCAGCAGGGAGCGGGCAGCTCCCTCCTCCAGAACAGAGGGGAGTAAAAGGGGGAAACCTGGCCGAGAGAGACACCTTCTCTCCCCACTCTACTCGGGAAGCCCCGATCTCTGGGTAGGTCAGGAAAGGGGACAAATCCTGTGCCAGTCTCAGGGAAAAGAAGCCCGACCAGCCTCACAGGCACGTAGATGTGCGCGGCTCAGGATCCCTCTTATTGTAAGACAAGAGGGTCCCGGCGGCAGCGTATCCTCACCCCCAGCAGCCGGGCAGATCGTTGGGACAGGTCGGGTCAGGGGGGCGGAGGATGCTCCAGAGCATTTATCCGCGGGGGAAGCGGGACTCGTCCCCCCCCTCCGCCGGCTTAGGGTAGGAGACGGCTGGTAGGGCCGGTCTCCCCAAGTCCTGCCCGTACTCCGGGGGCAGCTGGGATCCCTGTCCGAATGGCAAAGCAGGTAGGCAGAGCCATGCGCTCGCTGCGATGCCAGGTGATTGCGGTGCTGTCTCGGAACCATGTCCTGCTCCTTCGCCGTCGTCCCGGGACTCTCATCCGACTCCGCGGCCGACGGCCTTCAGTCCGGCCAGCATGAGCTGGCGTCAGGTCTCAACCCCGAAACGCTACCACCTGCCTGGCAGGGATTCACTGATGGAGCCTTAGACATAGAACCGGCCTGTTTCGGGGCAGGTCAGGATTGTGGTGCGTTTTTAATACAATATGTTGAGACTTTTGTAATTTTAATGACCCCTTTCTCCGTTTATGGCATCATCAAATTCACATCTGCATAGATCGGCTCTGTCGGTGCTTATCGGGACAGGCGGTTACATTGAAGGGACACAGCATTTCTTTTCCAGAGTTACATTTCAGTCTCCTGTTCAGAGAGCTCTAGGGGCTTTAAGTCCCACTCCCTCTCCCCGGTACGCCACCGCTGGGGCGGGGGAAAGGTGTCATAGTGGGAATGGGCAACAGGGAGAGAAATCCCTCCAGAGAAGGCGGCTAGCAGGCGTTCCTGCATCTCTACTGTTGTGTTGCTGTTATCGTAGGCTCGCATCCGCGGCAGTCAGCGATAGCCTGAGAACGACAAGTGACAGTGTGGGCGCAGGCATCACCGGCTGTGTGGAGGGTGGGGGTACCCCGTTCCTCGCATCCGGGGTATCCATAGCGGCTCCGAGTGGGCCGCCCGTGGTCTCTTCCCCAGGAGCGATGCTCCGTCCTTCCCCTCTTGAGCGTCCCGGTCTCACAGGGCCACTGATAATGGACCCCTCTGGATATTTAGGAAGAGGTAGCTGAATTATTCCCACTGGCATTAAAACATGGCTTTGCGTCAGCCCCACGCTCAGCGCAAAAGGGCCCAGTAAAATGGGGGGGGAGGAGAGGGCAGATTTTCAGGGAGCGCGAATAGGGAGATCTGCCTCTGCAGAGCTGAAATCCACTCTCAGCTGCAAGACGCCCCGTCTTAATGACACTCCTCGGTGTGCAGAACAGCCACCCACGTGGAAGGAAATATACCGTTGGGACACGGCCACAGGGATCTCCGTACTAATACCCGGGACACGCGTGCCCAGGATAGCGCGGGTCCTGTGGGAGAGGCCCAGTAGGACCTAGCCGCAGCAGCCCCAAGGGAGCGGGAGAGCCAGCGAGGACGGCTGAGACAGTGCTGCGCTGCTCCGGCGCTGTGTGCTGCGAAAACGAGGGCACATTCCCGTCCCCATCCATTTTTTTTCTCGGCGGTTGAAAGGTTTCCTCGCTGTGTCATGAGAAAAGATGCGAATATGCAAACGTCGTCTCGCATTGTCCCCGCTCAGGGTGAAAAGTTAAAGCATAAAAGCGGCTGGGGGAAGCTGAGAGGGGGTCGCCTCTTCAAAGGAGAATGGCTGGGCCGGGGGAGCCGGCTGCCGCTTGCCCGGGAACCGCCCTTCCAGGGCCAACATTTCCACAGGGTTTCCAAGGCGTCGGGGAGGGAAAAAGTGAGTGTTCGTGGAGGGGCAAGTCGTTGGGTTCCCCGCGGGCTCGGCCGCGCCACAGAGAGGGAATCGCACCCTGAGGTGGCAGGCTCTAGAGGCTGATGATTGCCCCCCCTGGGGAGAACCACCCTCTGCCTCGGTCCCAAGGCCCCTGCGGTCCCAAGGACGGAGGGATGATCCGGCCTTGCTCCCGCGGTGGGTCCGAGGGCAGTGGGTCTTTCAGACGAAAGCACCCCCAGTCTTCGTCCTTTCCCAGACCCGGGGCCCAGGCTAGGCGCGCTCGACCTCGAAACTCTGCAGGCACACGCGGAGGAAGGAGACAGCACCCTCAGAGTGGGGATTTCTCCTCTTACCTCGCCTTCATCGCCCGTGACCGAGTGGGACCGGGATCGGGTGGGAAGCGCATTGGAAAAAGCAGTAGGCCATCGCGATGGGATTTGTTGCTTAAAACTACCACGACAAAATGGCTTTGTGGATTTTTAATCAAAACTCCCTCCTCTTCCGCCCCTTTACCCTCCACCTCCCAACCCCAAGCACGGAGAAGAGCTGGTTAAAGTGCTGCCTGCAGATCGGCCGTGATACACGGCTCCCATATTCCCACCCTCGCCCTTAGATCTCCCTCTCTGTCTTTTGCAAGTCTCTTGATTTCATCCTTTGAACCTGTGATTGGAGGTTAAAGTGCACCAGGTTGCAATGGAAGGAGGAAGCTCTTAAACAATAAAGGCTTGAATATTTAGCTGTGATCAGGTCGCTGCCCTCTCCTTATCTTTTTAAATGCAAATCGTCTTTTAGGGGTAGTAGCTATATACCCAGCTCCTCTCCACGTCACCTGCCTTTGGTGTGTCTGGGCCATTACTAATAGAGCCTTGTAAACAATCGTTAATCATGTAAGGGCTGCTGGCCATTGGATTCGGACCGGGAGCGTGGAGGAGCGCGGAGCGCAGAGCGGGGCCGCGGCCCCTCCGCCTGCCCCCTCCCCGCCCCGGGCAGCCCGGCCCCACGCAGCAGGCGCGCCGCGGCGAGAGCCCCGAGCAGCATGTGGAGAGCCGCCGCCGGGGCACCGCCAGCATGTACGTGAGCTACCTCCTGGAGAAGGACGGGCCCATGTACCCCGGCCCGGTGCGACACTCGGGGGGACTCAACCTGGCGGCGCAGAACTTCGTGGGCGCCCCGCAATACGCGGACTACGGGGGGTACCATGTAAACCTCGACGGCGCCCAGTCCCCCGGCCCGGCCTGGCCCGCGCCCTACGCCGCCCCGCTCCGCGACGACTGGGGCACCTATGGTCAAGGGGCACCGCCGGCCGCCGGCTCTGTCCACGGCCTCAACGGGGGCTCCCCCGCCGCCCCCATGGCCTACAGTCCCGCCGACTACCACCACCACCACCACCCGCATGCCCACCACCACGCCGGCCCCGCGCCCCACTGCTCTGCCGGGGTCATGCAACCCCTCAACGCCGCCAGTGTCGCCGCCAGCGCCGTCCCCGAGCCGCTCTCCCCCGGTGGGCAGCGCCGCGGCCTCTGTGAGTGGATGAGGAAGCCGGCGCAGCCCCCGCTCAGCAGCCAGGGTAAGTGCGGGCCGGGAGGAGGCGGGCAGGGGGCTGCCCCGCCGACGGCTCCACCGGGGCGCCGACGGCTCCCCGTGCGACGTGCAGCGCGGGAGAGCTTTTTTTCGGGGAGAGCTTCCCGAAACAATACCCCCCCGAGGGTCGGTCCTCGGGAGCACAGGGCTGCCGAGAGCGGCTCCGCCGCGGTGCCGGGCCGGCTGCGGTAGGAGCGGCGCTTCGCCGGGGAGCAGCCGCTGCCGGCCCCGGGGGCTCTGTGCCCGGGGCGCGTTCCGACGGAACAGGGTGGAATGGCCCTGATCCCGAGGAAATGCTCGCTCTTCCTCCCACTGCTCCTCTCTCTTGCTTATAGCCACTTAGAAGATTTTTATAACCAATTATAGTCATATAAATCATCGGCCGGTGTCGCTCCGCATTTGTTTCTGAGTCACTGGGCGCCTGCCCTTTATTAACGTCTCGGTGCGGCCAGGCCTCCCAGGCGGCCGCCCGTCGATTCCTGCGGGCTGTGCCGTGCCCCTGGCCGGGCCGGACCGTGCCAGCGGGGCCGGGAGGTGTGAAGGCGTGCCCCGCCGGTGCCCCGGCGGCGGGAGGCCGGTCCCGGCTGCTGCGAGCAGGACGGGTCAGGCCGTGGCCGACGCCACACTCCCTTGTGATGTTAATACCCCTGCAGACCCTCTCTTTTATTCCCCCCCCCCCCCCCGCATCTGCCAGGAGAGTTGCGTGTCCCCCACTTTTACGCCTTCCACGACTGCTGTCTTCTCTTTTTCCTTTTTTTTTCTTTTTCTTTCTCTCGTTTTTGGTTTTTTTTAACATTTATATATAGTGGCCAAAAAAAAAAAAGTATGGCGACTTTGGCAGTAAATAACAACTTATGTCGTTCCCCTCTCATCCCCTGCCTTGCGCGACCGGCGGGAACGGCGGGGGCTCCCCGGACGGCTCGAAGGGGGGATCCCGGTTACTCCCGAGGCCGCCGCGCCTCAGTGCCCCGGTGCCGACCACTGGCAACAGCCACGTCCCGGGTGACGATGGCAGTGGAACTCTTACAGGCCCGTCGCTCTTCCCACAGCAGCCCGTGGTGTTCCCACAGTTTGAGCTTGTGCGGCAGTGGCCGGCCCCTTGTCTCCATTCAAATTCTGCCTTTGGAGCCAGTGTTTATGTTAATGTGCAGAGCTGGGGGGATGAAAGCGCCTGCCGCCATTTGTTCAGTAGTGGTAATTCAAACAGAATGTGGCTGTCATTAAGGCTTTGAGAAGGGTTTTTCTTTGATAAGATCTCCTTGTCCTGCATTGTTTGGGATTGTGTTCCCTATTCACTGGCTCTAGGGAGTTTTCTCTGATCAGGCTTGTATCTTTACAGGGTGCTTTTGTTGTGGTTTTCAGAGAGTTTACCTGAACAAAGTCAGCTTGCTAGCCATTAAGCACCTTGGGGGCAGAGACTCCCCTTCGGCTCCCTGGGGAACGGGAGGGCAGGGGACACAACCAGTTAAACAAGAAACCCTCGGGAGAAAGGAGGTCACCGGCTGCGGCGATGCACTCTGACCGGCCACTCTCTGGCATCCGCCTTCGGGTTTTCTTGGGATTTGGATTTTCGGGGTTTGGTTAGTTTTTTTTTTTTGTTAGTTGGTTGGTTTTTGGTTGGTTGGTTTTTGTTTTTAATTGAGCGCTCAAGTTGCACGTCACACTTCTGGGGTCTCCAAGATATCCCTTAAGTCTCTTCCCCGACGCCGCAGCAGAAATGGGGAAGCTGGGCCGGGACCCCAGGTGTCCCCGCTGCCGCTCCGAGTTCTCCGCCCTTAGATCGGTGTTTCTCGTTTAGAAATTAAATCCCCGGGTCCTGAAAGGGACTTTTCTTTCTTTCTCTTTCCCCCTCTCTCTATAAAAAGTTTGTTCTCGCTGGGGAAGGCAAAACAAAACCGAAACCCAACAAGTGCACAATGAAGGTGTCCCCGCGCAAGGCAGGGGCGTGTGGAGGGGCCAGGGCTGGCAGCTGAGGCTGAGAGCCTGCTCCTGGTTTGCCCTTACCTGCGGCACGCCCGCGATTTGTATCCCATTCCCCAACGAAGTGCAGAACGTCTTCTCTCTCCTCTGCCGCGCTCAGTAGAGCCCAGGGCGGGGGAAGAGAGCAGGAAGCCCAGGGGGTGGGAGAACTGCTCCTGATCGTTCTGCGCCACAGGGGGGAGAGCCACGACCAAAGCCTTTGGCTTTGACTTCTCAACCATGGCTTTTTTCTCCGCAGTTAAAACCAGGACGAAAGACAAGTACCGAGTCGTGTACACTGACCACCAGCGGCTGGAGCTGGAGAAGGAGTTTCACTATAGCCGCTACATTACCATCAGGAGGAAAGCGGAGCTGGCCTCCAACCTGGGGCTGTCGGAGAGGCAGGTCTGTCCCACGAGTGGCGCTCCCCACGTATGGCCGGGCTGCGCTGAGACAGGGATGCACGGGACGGGGCTGCACGGGGGGCGGGATGCGCCGGGTTGGGATGCGCTCTCGGTGCGAGCCCCTGAGACGGGTCACATCCACGGCAAACTGCCCCCCCCTCACTCCCGTGTCTCCCACCGGCAGGTGAAAATCTGGTTCCAGAACAGGCGGGCGAAGGAGAGGAAGATCAACAAGAAGAAGCTGCAGCAGGCGCAGCCAGGCGGCGCGGAGCCTCTCAGCCCCAGCGCCTCATTGCAGGGTCCCACGGCGGGGGCGGCCGCCGCCGGGCTCGGCCCCGCCGCCCCCCAGTGACAGAGGCCGGGGACAGCGGTGCAGGGACTGCTGGAGAGCGCAGCGGGGCCGGGCCGGGCCGGGCCGGGCTGGGGGGCACAGTGGGAGCGACCCCCCTCGATGCACTACACCGCCCCGCGGGGCCGGCCGTGTGTACAGGTGTACAGTGTATGTGTCTCGTCGTCCGGGGCAAGCGTGTCCATCGCTTTATTAATATTATTATTATTATGTTTGGGTGCTTTTTTTACCCCAGAATTTGTTAGATAAAATGGGGGCACTGCCTGCCAGTCAACCCCCGGTATATCTCAGGGATCGGTCCAAAAGACCTTAGAAATGTTGTTGGGCTAATGATGAATTTTAGCAGGAAAAAAAAATTAAAACACTTTTTTATTTTATATTTTATTTTATTTTCTTCTTGCAACCATTGGGAATATGCAAAATGTTCATCCTGCCCTAAGGGTCAGAACAGACAAGATAAGGCGCTGTTTAAATGTTCAGAAGTGAATTGCTTAATGTCAGACACTTGTAAAAGAGCCCATAAATCCAGTGCTGATAGTCATCCAGCCAGATTTATTAGCTGTAGTGCAAAGAAATTGGAAGAATTTAGTTTCTTCTGGAAAAGTTGTCCCGTCATGCTAGAGTGAGGAGCCTTGTTTGCATGTGCAATGTCCTGTTGGTTACGTTATGTGCTGTTTCTCACATCCTTACAATTTTTATCTTGTTTGGAGGGGGATTTTTTTGTTAGTTTTCCAAAGTCCCCTTGATTTCATCAGCTTTCTGTAGGCTTCATCACAGCTCCACCTGGAGCAGAAATCCTCAGAAGAGTCTGTGCTATACCAGAGCCCACCTTGCACTTGCTATGGCCCATTTTTACATGCTGGCTAGATGGTGGGGACTGGAGTAGAAATGCCAAACTCACCTTAGATAGAGGTGAAAATAAGAAAAGTCCAGCTGATTTGGACAGATGTCCGTGGCTGTTTGCCACATGTACTTCTTATAGCTGGGAGAAACTCCACTGAGAAGTGAGGCCATGCAGACAGGTTGGGGTGGCCACATTGTTACTCCATTTGCCTTCTTTGAGGCACTTTGGTTTTTTCCTTACTGAACCTTTCTTATCTTTTTGTTAAAAGCCAAAGACAAATGCCAACAAGTATCTACAGAAGTGCATGGGGAGAACTGGTTTGCCAGGGCCTGGCCCTACTGACAAGGTATCTCTCTCTGCCTAAGAGAACTCAGGAAAATCGTAAGGACCAGCCCCAAAGCCTTTGTACTGCATTTTGGCTACATGTAGCTCCATGCCCTGCTGAGCCAGGAGCTGACAATCTGACAGCGGACAGTTGGCCATGCAGACCTGATTCAGGGCTCCTGTGCCTGGTGGAAGACCACAGTGGGAGTCAGCACCTCCAGTTCAGGGAACCTGCTTGATTTTGTGCCATGTGCATAGTCTTTGAAGTGGGTTTGGCCAGGAGACATGGGTGCAGCACCCAGGCAGTTATGCTCATTGCGCATGGGATTGACACACAGCCCGTCTTGCTGGGTCCAATGTCCATGGTTTGCTCTGGATCAGAGGGAGGCAGGAGCCAGATCCATCTTTCTTGGACTCTAAAGGGTCCTTGGATCTTTCAGGAGGAGTTGCTTCCCTGGGAACAACTAAAGCTGAGCAGCACCCAAACTGAGGGGTCTTGGCTTGGCAGCACCAGAGGAGAGCAGTTGCACCACGGATGGCCAAGTTAGGAGGACTTTGCAGGCACCATGATCCATTCCTTCCTCTGAGGTCTCCCCAGGCACGGGGCCTCTCAGGCAGCAGCAGCCATGATGCAGCCATGTGGCCCGAGTGGTGCCACACCTTCGAGGATGTCCTCTGGCGTCCAGGGCCACCCCCGCAGCATTGATCGCGGCCTGGCTGCTGCCGGAGCTGCTGCGCGTTGCTGTGATACGCCTGTCAATAAACCCTGTTTGGATTGTGGAGCAGAGCACAAGGTTTGTTTGTTTAGTGGTTAGAGGTTCAAAAGTCGGCATTGTCCCACTGCAAATGAGCATAAGTTTTTTCTCCCTAAGGAAAAGCTGGCTGCGGTGAGAGGAGGGAGAGATATCGGTGGGCCCTTTTATTTGCTTCCAGGAATAATTAATGGCAGTGCAAAAAAAGATGACCACAGAGTTATGAAAGACCATCAATAAGTAAATTAATCACAAAGGATCTGTGGGTGTAAGAGGTGCTGCTTAGTGTGGGGTTTTTTGCATCTCCCCATGCCCACTGGGCTGGGCTGACATGGGACTGGCGGAATCCAGGGCTTTTTACTGCAGTGGTGGCACACAGCTGCCCCTGCCACCAGACCAGGCATGGCAACTTTGGGACAGTCCCTGTAATCCTTCTGTGGTGTGCTCTGGGTTGATTTTAATACTGAAAGTGTAAAAATGTCTCTTTTTTGCCTGTAGGACTTATGAGAGAGTTACTCCCATTGAGGTGAACTGCTTGATGTCCATGAAAGTTTTATGTCTCCAAAAAGTTCATTAGATACATATAAACAAGCCCGCTATGTTTTAAAAACCTCCATTCCAGATCTCTTCCTCTCTTTGTTAATAAACATTAATTTTCTGAGCTCTCTCCACATTCTTGACCATGGTAAGGCAGAACTCAAATTTCTCAGTGTAAGAAGCAACCAACTAAGCAAATCATATCCACACCCAATCTCAAATATGTCCCCACTCCCATCATCAAACAAGCAAACCACCAACCTTCTGTCTTCCTTGCTATTCCTTGTGTACCATAAAGGAGTGTAAAAAGGCACAAAGTTATTTATTTGGGTGGATATTTGAGGCATCTGAATCAATCCACTGGCTGGACCATGACATTGAACCAGAAGTTCTGTTTGTGAGAGGCGAGCTGATTGTGGTGACTCCCCAGTCAACCCATGGGTATTTTCACCCCTCACAGAGCTCCCCACTGTCCTGTAGCAGGAAGCCGAGCCAGATTGATGGGGCACAATAGGTCAGAGCTGCTGTAGCTTGCTTGCCTGGCAGGATCTGGAGCAGATGTCCTTGAAAAAAAATCCAGGAAATTGGAGGATTTGGTCCCAAAGTTGCAGGATGGCAGTTCCCTGCTCTCCTTCTCTTGCTCTCTCTTCTCCTTTCCTGCTCCTATCACTGTACAATAACAAAACACTTAGGTTTCCTTCTCTTGGATTAGCTTTTGGACAAATATCAGAGTTTCTCAAGAAAGCTCTTTGAATTTGGGCTAAGTCAACAATATGTGTCATAGCCCAGCATAGGGAGAACAATAAGATACTTAGAGGACTTGGATGGCATCTAGAGTGAAGGTCTGTTTTCTCTGATCTCGAGTATCTTTCAGGGGCACTTTATGGGTCACCAGTCTGATGGCTGAGCACTCTGGATCTGCAGGATGAAGTAAGATTTTTAAAAAGTAATAAATAAATAAATAATTCAGCAGTAAGCAACAACTTCAGACACACCCCCCACCTGACCTTTTTGCCCACACAGGTGACTTCTGTGAGGCAGGCTGTTTCCATCCATGGGTGAAGCAATGACTAGAAGGACACATCCCAGTCATATAGCAGAGGGCAGAGACCATCCTTCAGAAACCAAGAGGGGATTTTGCTATGCATGACTTAAATTCTGGCTCGAGAGGGCTGTGAGAGGTTGAGTTGATGCCAGAGAAGCAGCACTGGAGGCCTTCCAGGAGCAGCTTGTAAATAGTAAAAAAAGTCAGCAGGACACAAGTCTGCTGAAGGCACTTCCAGCTGCACAGGTAGCTCACCAACAAAACAAGGCCACCTTGGTGTGAAAGGTTATGGGATGAGTGGGCTGATGTGAGAGAGGACAAACACCAGGGAGGTGCATATAGAAAGCTCCCCAGCAGAACAGCTCTGGTTACTGGCAGAAAGCCATGGCAGAGAAGTGTCAGGAACTTCTGGGAACAGATGGGGCCAAACTCTCCCGGAAGCCTTTGCAGCCTGTGGGCTTTGCTCCAGATAAGCTGCTTGGTGGAGCAGGATATTCCCACTCTCCTCACTGATGAGGAAGGACTGCTTCCTTCTCACCTGCATGTTCTACCATGCTGTGACTCAGGTGAATACAGGCAGTTTCTTCCAATTAATGTCTCAACTTCTGCAATGTCCCCAGTTCCATTCTCAGTTTTTGATACTTTCAGAAGTCAAACATACCTTCCTTGAAAAAGGGCAATTGACAGTTACTTGCAAAGGAACAGGAAAAATTTGAGCTATTCACAAAAACAAATAGTTCATTGTTAGGAGACTGGAGTTAGGGACCTGGGAATCCTTTTCTATTCCTGTATTCCTAAATTGAAGTATCATCTGTTTTGGGATGACACCCACTTGATCCCCCTGTAGATGCTTCAAACTAAGTACAGAAAAAGAGAGGATGAAAACTCACAAATAATTCTCATTACATGTTTACATGGATGTCTAGATACTGATCTGTTGCATTCATTAGGCTCCAGTCCACTTAACCATTGGCAAGCAACAGGAATAATTTTCTCCTTGTTCTTAATTTCCTCTAATTATACTAATAACAAACCTAACATAATATCTAACATTATCTGTCTATAATAGATAACCTGTTTAATGTAATATCTAACCTATTGGTCAAGGCAGATGTTTTGATTCAATTCTTCAAATTGACAGAAGTACATTACCTTTCTTAAGTGTGCTGCATAGAATCATATAATAGTGTAGGTTGAAAGGGACCTTTAAAGCTCATATAAGTCAATGAGCAAGGAGATCTTCAATCAGGTCAGGTTGCTCAGAGACCCATCCAATGTGACTTTGAATATTTCCAGGGATGGGGCATTCACCACCTCTCTGGGCAACACGTTCCTGTGTTTCACCATCATCATAGTAAAAATTTCTATCTTATATCTAGTCTAAATCTACCCTCCTTTAGTTTAAATTTCTAACAGCTCATTTCCAACCTGCTGATCCCTAGCACTTGAGCTGGACTGAAGAAAACTAGACAGAAGCCAAATATAACATCTGGATTCATTATCTGCCTCTCTGCTCCCCTGCACCTAGCTGCAACAGGCAGGGCTGGAAAAAACCACTGTTTATAGTGCTGTTCCAAAAGAAGAGAACAAGCCAAACAGAGCACATGGGCCTTTCCTGCTTTCAACATTTTTTCTTCCCTTAGTCACCCAGGTATTTTTTGGCAGCTGTTGCAAGCTCTTGTAGTTTTGCTTTTGAGTCAGATCCTGTTCCCCTGACATGCCTTGCTACCTTCCACAGAGTCACATCCCATCCTTCAAATAACTTGCATAGACCCAAAGACCTTTGTGAGAGAAAAGCTGCCTTATCTCCTGCATTCTTTGGAAAGGGATGCTTCTCACTGCTTTGTCCCCTCCTCTGCTGGTAGACAAGACAAGCTTTCAACCCTGAAAACCAAGATTGCTTGGGGTCTAATTTTTCCATGCTATGGTCTGACAGTGCCAAGAGAAAAATCACTCAGGGCTACAGAACTTGCTTGGTCCCTTGCCTCCCTGAGTGACAACAGTTAGGGCTTTCAACAAGGGCTTGCTTGTAAACAAGTCCTCAGAAAACATCCTGATGCAAAACTGAAACAGAAACCAGATGTACGATTCAGCGGCCCCCATGATCATGTGAGTCTCAGGATTTTTAAGATTACAATTCTGTTTTTGGGTACCTCAAGTGTAAGATGGGCAAGACATGGATACTAGAGGCTGTCCGAGCCTCCAGAGGTGTTTAAACTCCTAAACCAAGCAAGAGTCAAGACACATTAGGATCCAAGAATTTTCTTCCTTTTTCTACAGTTTTAAAATGAGTCAATCCCTCTCATGGAGATTTTAGGAAGTGATATAAAGAGCTGTGTAACAAGTAACTACTGAGGTCTCTTTAAAGATAACTCGAGTTTTTGATTACATTTTAGGGAAATTCCAGTCCTCACCTAATTTAGGTTTTTCTTTTGTAATTTCTAAAATTTGAGAATGTGAGAGGGAATTTACATTGTTGAGAATCACCTCCTATCAGCAATACCAAAGAATTCTTATTCTAGTTTTAAATGAAAATGTGCCACTAAGAATCATAAATTACAATAATAGAAAAAATCAAACTACTCATTTTTCATGTATGGTGAGTGCGGTATATCTGGCAGTTCTGCTCATTTTTTAGATATGCTTTGATCCTCATCAGGACACTTATATGCATCTATGGAGGTGGAGGTATCCACAGTGGTCTGAAAAGGGGTCTCTAAAAACATCTTGTGCAACTACTCTCAGGAATGTAGTGACTCAGAAGAAAAGGCAACTTGCTCTTATCAGAGGTGTATTTCTTCCTCCAGGACTTCAATCTAGAAATGTGATCCTTTTTCTGTTCCCAGTAACAACACCCTGCTCTTCCAAGGCCAGAGCAACATTTTGGACCTACCCTTCCATTCTCAATAACTGCTTCACCAATCTCCTCTCCTGGCTCCAAAGGTGTTTTCCATCCTGAGAGGCTTGGTCTCCTGATGGCTTCTGCCAGTAAAACGTGCCCTTCTTTATCTCTTTGCCTGTGGGCACATGTTCCTGAACTGGAGCAGGAAAAAACAGCCTCCACACTAGACCAACAGAAGCAGTTGCTTGAGCAGGGCCAGAGGGGGCTGACATGGCAAGGGTTTAGCAGCCAGCAAAGTCTGTGGGGGTCCAGGGGCTGGGGGTATTCAGCCTCCTGCCACACACATCCCTACCCAGGCATACTACCACAGACACCTGAAAACTTGCTTCCTTCCCTCTTGGCCTAGGAAAGTGATCCTATATTCTCCACAGGCTGGAAGCTATCATCACACAAACATCCTGGTGCTGGTGCCTTATGCATGAGACAGAAAAATCCAAGTGTAGAATGAGAAAGAAAAGACAGGAAGGAATTTTCCTGTCTCAGAGATAAGGAGCGAGACCATTTCTGCCACACCAAGGGGAAGAGTTGGGGCTGCAGTGCCAAGTGCCCCTGGGGACAGGGGAATGCCCTCAGAGGTACCTGTTCCCTCCCTGCCTAATGCAGGTAGCAGTACCACTCACCCCAACCTGGCAGCTGCCTGTGCTCTATGAGGTTCCTGTTGTTTGTGATGTGCTCTGAGGTCCAGAACCAAGGGAGAGCCTGCTTAGAGAGACATAAGTAAATGCACCACGGCAGCTTGCAGAGCCCACAAAAAAAAGACAGGAAGGAGTAACAGCCCAGCAGCCACTGCTCCTTTCCAGTCAGGTCTTTCATGTTGCCCCACCATGCCACTCCCTTCCCTGTCTACCCAATCTGCTCAACCGACCAGTCCCTTCCTGATAGCCCAGGGAAAAGCAAGCACCAGTATGAAATGTTAGGAGCACGTCAGCACAAACTGATGATTCATGCTGGAGGAATGAGCAGTGTGTTTTTATCTGACTTCAAATGTTTAACCTCACTCAGTATATTTTTCCTTCGTGAATATCATGCTCTATGCATTCAGTTTTACTAAAGACATGAGACTGCTTTCTCCCAAATCAGCATGAGCTCAGATGTCTTTAGCAGAGCAAATTCAAGTCAGTCCTGGTTCAGAGGCTCTCAGCCTGGCTCACAAATACTCATTGCTCTGGCATCTTGCAGCATCAAAACCCAAGAGCAGAGTACTTGACTCACAAAGTCAAGCTCAATGTAGAGGCATTTCTTCACTCACATGGAAGCTTTCTAAAGTCATCCAGAACCAGCTTAGGTGACAGAAATCTTCCTTGCTGCTGTCAAGTCACCCATATAATAAGTGAAGGTCAGGCTGAATCCCTACATCTGTCCTAATAAGTTGAAAAGTGCCAAGAAATATTCCTGGACACTGCAGCTCAATCAGCTGGGTTTGTAAATGGCTAACACGGTCCAGTTTGCTTGCCCAGGAAACTCCCAGCAAGAGACTGTCCCCAGAATGTGGTTTGGGTGCAGCCAACCTGTCCTAGAGGGTAGCAGAGAAGTCGTCTGCATATAGACCATGGGATGACAGTTGGGCTCAGCACTGAGGAGTGAAGCTCAGCATATGAGTGTAACTGTAGCCTCAGATTCCTAAGTAGCATTGAAATCACATAAGGCATTCCTTCTTGTTTTTCTTTTAAGAAGTCCTGGCTACCTGGAGATGTGAACACACCTAGTGAGATGTTCCAGGAGATCTACTCTTTTCTACTTACTTCCTCAGCAGGAAGGTAAAAGCAGCAGAATTGGGGTAGATGCTCCAGCTCTGCTGAACTTACAGGACTGATGTCTTCTGTTATTGTCCAGAATTTAGCCTGTGCACTTCGAAGGGCTAAACCGTCAGGATGGGGACAGCTGCCAAAACCCATCTGCCAACTCCAACCTGCTGGCACACTGACCAAGAGCAATCTGAGTCTTTGGCTTCCAGCAGGGAATTGCCAACTATTTCTTCACAGCCAAAACTGTTCTCATTGCAGCATTTCTGTGCTGTGGGGCTGGAATTGAGTTGGGAAATGTTCCAGGAGCGTGTGCTTGTACCATCAGGGAGGTCTGGGACCACAGCTGATCACTTCCAACCTGTAGCAGAGTCCAGTTGTGGTCCCTATGCTGCTCATCTGCTCAGCAAGTACCTTCTACTTGCTGCCTGAATCACCCAGCCCTCCTCTTCTTTGCCTTTCACCTGCCCCCTTCGCTTCTCCTTGTGCTGAGACACTGCAGCACTGCGACTGCAGGAAAGAGGGGAGGGAGGGAAGAAGGGAAGAAGGAAGAAAGGAAAGGAAGGAAAGAAAGCAAAGGAAGCAAAGGAAGCAGAGGAAGCAAAGAAAGGAAGCAGAGGAAGCAAAGGAAGGAAAGGAAGGGAGCGGCTGAGCTGTCGCGGCGGGGCCGGCAGGTGGTGGTGTGGCACAGCCCGCACGGCCCCGCGGGCAGCTCCGCGCCGCTCTGCCTCCCTCCCTGTACAGTCCCGGCCCCGTCAACCTCGGGAGGGTTGGCAGTGGGGCTCTCCATAAGGGGATGGCTTTCTACCAGGCCTCACATGCTCCGCTGGGCTACTGCCATGCCTGTCGCGCCTGAGGAGGTGAATCGCAGACATCAGACCTGGCCGTGGGAAATATGTTACCACCTCAGAACTGTGGTACTGCCTTGATCTGACCTCACGAGAAGAGTTTGGCACATCCTCCCTCCCTTTCCTGGGCTTATGCCAACAGCCATCAACATGAGGAGTTTCGAAACTGGTTAACATCCATTTCCCACCGGGCAGCACGGCAGCACCAAGCACAATTCCACTTGTCCTCCTCTCTCTACAGTGTTTTTCCTTTCTTCAGGCACTGCTGTCATGTAAAACACAACCCCATGGAGCAGAACCTGCAAATGTCTATGACACCATCTGGAGAGCTCTGGTGGCACTGAAGAAAGCCATTATATGTCCTACATAAACCATGCTTGAATGGCTGAACAAATCCATGCTCCTCAGTTTTCTATCCTTGGCTCACACACATTATACCCTTGGTATCCTCCCTTACAGCTGCTGCCCAAGAATCTAGGCCAAAGCCCATTCAAATCAGTCCCATTGGCTGCAGTTATCTTTGGACCACGGCCTAAATCTCCTTTACTGGCTCTTGGCTTCACGCCTCTTCCATGCCCTCACTTGGAACAATCTCTGCCTGTCTGAAGGCTCTCTCTCATCAAATTTCCCTTAGTCACACTCTGTTCAGGATGCCTCTCTACACTGGGTAAATGATAGCTTCAGAAAACATATTGGGGTGTATCGGGGACCATCTAAGAGATGGCAGAAGATGTCAAGATTACTGGCAAAGTGGAGTATGTTCTGGAGTGGTAGCAGGAAAATGAAGGTGGACAACATCCAAGATGTGTCGGGCCTCAAAAGGAAACTTAAGCAAGGCAAGGGAACTTTTCTAGTAGCTGCACTTCATTCATGTTCCTGTGGGTGACTCTCCTCTGCTTCCTTGCCTGCCTCTTCCTGGTCGCCATATCCTGCAGAAGCTCCTGCTTTGTGTCAAAGATAGTGCAGATGCAGATGTGGGGTGAGTTGTTTCCCAAATGAAAGAGATGGCACTTTTTGCAGAATAATGAATATTTTGTTGGATTGTTGAGTTGAGCTGTCTCATCCAGCTGCTTCTGTTTGGTACAGAAACAGCAAGCAGAGAGGGCACACTAGCACTTCGGATGAATGTGATATGCCACTGCGCTCTCAGATTAGGATGTGACAGCTTTCTGGCTCCTGCCCATTCATTGGTGGTCTCCAGCTCTGCCCTTGCCTGACAGTTCCTCCATGTGTATCATTGCTTTCTGCCCCGTGTTTTATTCCATAAAGGAGAGGAGGCTTGAAAGCAAATTGTGCTTCCTCTCCTCCTCTATGCCACTTTCCAGGCTCCCAGCTCCAACTCCTTCCCTATGACATAGAAGGAAGTACTCTCTCTTTAGTTGGTCTCTCTCTGGATGTTTTTTAATTCCTGGTGCATCCTCCTCCATCTTCTACTCCATGCTCCACAACCAGGCATGGAGACAGGCTGGCATTGCACAAGCACGCAGAAGAAACACCACGTCTCCCTTGGTCTGACTTCCCCAACTTGATGCTGACATGGCCCACAGGTGTGGGTCTCTTCCTTGGTCCTGATGTTAACCTGTAAAAGCCCTGTCTCTCCTGAACTTCCCTCTCCCCACTCTCCCAAGTGTTTATAGGTTTACAACCAGTGAAGAATGAAGCCCTGACCTATCTAGTGAGCGCCTCTGGAGAAGAGGCATAGACAGCATAGATTTTCCAGCAAGCTATCACTGCTCCCAGCCCTGTGTCATTTAATGGCTGGGAGGGCAGGATTTTTCAGATCTTCCATGAACAGTGCTGCTGCGTGGCTTACCTCACTTCTCAGAGCCAAGTTGAGAGTATGAGATTAAGGCAGGCATAGGACAAAATGGAACTTTGCTGGAGCAGGACATAAATCTGCCACCTCAAATGGATTTTTATCTCCCACATCTCAGCAGTTTTTCTGAAAATTTCCAGTGCCTGCATATAAACAAATTGAGATTATTTTTCCTAGGAGCTGTGAGGTAGTTCTATGGACATTTTGCCAAAAAAGAGCTTCACGTAGAGCCCTGAGCAACCTGGACTCTAAGCACCTGATTTGTCATAACCAGAGACAGCTGGAACAAGCCCTGCATGTAACAGTGAATAAACACTACTGCAGAGAAACTGCAGGAAATGGAAATCTCTACCAGAATCACAACACTTTCCTTTAGTGTATGGACCAGGAGGAATGTGGAGATGGGTTGAGAAAACACCACCACATTGCAAGGGCAAATTAAGCTTCTGCGAGAAAGGTGCAAGCTGCAATTAACAGCTAAGTAAAATACACAAAGCACCTGGTTTCTGTATCATGACTTGTTCCCTAGAAGCGAAACAACGTTCCCAGATAATGACCTCATTGGTGTCATAATCCTGTAGCTGTTGAGGTCTTGGCATTACATCAGTTACTGTTTTTCTTCACCCTTCTCTGTTAATGCCTCCTTCTGGCTTCTCCCCACCACAAACCAAAGTGCTTCAGCCTTCACTTGCCTCTCTTTTGACCCCTGCTGCTTGCAGTGCCAGCTCATCCTTCTGCCTGTCCACTCACTGATAGTGTTGCTTTCCATCACTAGTTGGAGCACTGTTCCTCTACCTGCCCTGTAGGCCTATCCTCTCCAGCTTATTCTTTTGAGCTCTGGCAAGTCTCTAACAAGCCAGGAGTTGCTTAAAAATTTAATTTTCTTCTCCAAAACTTTTCCTTTGGCTTCTTGGGAGGCTGTTTTAAAGAGAAGGGAAATACACTGTCCTCTCCTTGCTAACAGGGCAATAAAAATGGGCTATAATTGCAACAACTAAGAATTGTTGGATGTTAAGAAAATGCAGTCATGGTAGGAATAAGGATGCACTGGAACAGAGAAGATGGAAAATCTGCAGCTATGTAGGCCTTAGTGGAGAGGACAGAGCAACATGTCTGAAGTGATCTTACTTTGGGCAGAAGCACAAAGTAGAAAGCTCAGTAGTTCCAGTTTCAAATCTCTTTTTGCTCCTTCAGGGATGCTCCTAAGGAATACTCTTTATTGCCATGTAAGGGTCATGCAGCTCTGTGCTTTATGGTCCTTTCCTCTGCCTTTACCTCTACCTAATCTAATGCACAACTCAAAATACTGTCTTGCACACCTGACATCAGATGTACGTCTTTCTATTTGAAGGTAAAACTGCTCACTAAAGTCTGTGGGATGAATAGAACGAAGCCATTGATGATGAGGCAGCAGAGGATGAAGCTGTGAGCAGGTTTCCAATCACAACTCCAGGAATCAACTGTGACTTTAGCAAGAAGTTCGACCACATTCATTCCAGGGTAAAGTATTTGATGCCTTCAAAGTAGGGGGGCTTTTCCCCTCCTACCTCTTTTTGACAATTTTCATTCTTGGGGTAAAAATTCAACGTACAGTGTGGATTAAAAAAATTCCAAACCAGGTCTTGCTATTCTGCCAGCTTATCTAGAGAAATGTCACCTCACACAGTCTCACCCTTAGCCAAATACTGACTCACCATCAAGGGCCTAGCATTGGAAAAGGAGAGAGGGCATACCACATGGTAGATCAGCTCTCCCTGCTGGAAGGTTGGCTGAGACTGAGAGGCATGTGTTTGAATCAAAAGGACCTGAGCAGTTGTGCTGAAGTGTCCTGGTTAAAAGCCAGGATGCAAGGGAGTTCCTTTGTTACTGCTTGCTGCGGAGAGGTACAGCCTTCTCTCCAAGAGAGGTTGTGTTCAAAACATGACTTGGAGCCCTACGATGCCACGCCCAGATGAGGCTCCCAGCAGGTAACTGTTTGCTTTTCTCTGGAGAAGGGTTTGGGCCCAGGGAAATGGTGTTCAAACACAAGTCTCTGCACAGTCCAGTACCTGGTAACTCTCCCCTAGCTCCACCTTGGTCCTGAGATAGCTTGGTCTCCCAGCAAGGGTTGTGGGTGTCCTATGTTGTCTCCAAAGGGAGCTCTGTTTCCTGTTTCTAACTTTTTCTTACACCAGTGAAGTCACTAATCCTTGCCTGCCTCTGTTCAGTGCTTTGAGGTCCACAGGGAATGTCCAAAGCACGCAAATAGCTAAATAAATAATGGCACACATTGGCCCTGCTCAAACAAAATACTAGCATGCTACCAGTCACTCTTGGAGACAACTTTTTCAGTATCCTCTATCAAGTTTAGCCCTGCAAGTGGAGACATAAACCATTATAACCTCTGCTTTCTGAGCCTGCCAGATGTATTTTACCTTTTAATCTTAAGGACACTGTGCCAAGGTTTCTTTGAGCAGATGCTATTCTCCTCCTGAGTCTGGGTCAAAGAACAGGGAGAAAATGAAGCTGCCATTGTCACCAGCTCATTATACCCAGACCAACTCTTTTATGAGACAAAGCCCGGCAACCCCCTCTTTGCCAGTGTTCCACACCTACTTTAGATGTTTCTGTTCTTGGTCTGTTGGTCTAGCTCACCGTCATCTCTTGAATTTCTTCCCTTCCAATGTGCTTTTGGGTTGTTTGTGAAGGATATGCCTGTTTGACAAGGCCCCTGCCTCTTACACCCAGTGGATCTTGGCAGATGGAACCAGACATCAAGGCTCCTGCAAACATGCTTAAAGGCGCCTCATGGGGATGCAGCACAACTGCAGCCTTTCCTCCTTCTAGTGGTGCTGATGCTGGAAGCAAATGATTTCTGGAACAAGCCCTGATATGAGGCAGCAAGTGTGTTGGACCTTATAGTAGAGGAACCACGTGTTTGAGTTTCCTACCGCATGAATGAGGCTGGCCAGGCCTGACTCATCACTGAGGCACGCTGGAGAAAGAGAGGGATTCAGCTCATTTCCTTTGCATTTTATTTGTTCCTGCACATGTTGTGATCACAAAAGCACTAGGGAATAGAGGAGCTGCATATCAGGACAGCAAGTGGTAGGAGGAGAGGAGATGGAGAAAGGTGGAGGCTAGGAGAAACCTTACTACCCTCAATGCACTTTCCCCTTTTCTCCACCATTCTTTGCACTTGCAGCTAAAGCACTGATGGGGCACATGGGTGCTGGCAAGGTGCACAGAAAGATACTGCAAAGAGTGCTGGAAGCCAGTGGGACAGGAGCAATGAAGATAAATTATAAATGTTAAATGAATACAAATAGTAGATAAGTGAAAGTAGATAATGTTCACTGCTAGTATGTGTTTCTACGTTTCATTGTCCTCCCTAGATACTAAACCAGACACATTCCTGACTGATATAAAAATATCCTTGAAGATCTGGCCATTCTTATCCCCATCCAGTATAGAAGAAAGCAGGGAGGGAACTGCCTTTCTGAGTCATTGGAAGCCATCTGTTTGCATGTGTGTTTGCATGGGTTGCCTATGCTTATGTGAAAAGGTCTCATAAAAATAACCCTATAAACTACCAAGAGTGAAGGGAACCCAATGGCATTTCTTTCTATTCCCAAAATAAGCCTTGAACCCCATCATTTAACCCCCAGCCAACTCTGTCCCATCTGGAGAACAGACTATAAGGTGCACTGCCCAGGCCACCAGTCCCTGCTTTGGTGGTCATTGCAGGGCTAACATCCCATCCCTTGTTGCACTTCAAATCACTGAAGTCTTCCTGAGCAATTTTTCTTCTCTCAGCCTGCAACATTTCTCCTCAGCTGTGGTCATGGCAGCAGCAGCAACCACAGCGTGGGAGGTAGCAGCCTTCAGTGTCAGACTGGAAAGACTTTCACACCTTAGGTTAAATCACTGCTTTCAGAATTGATTTATGGAAATAATTATTCATAAATGGAGGGATTTTCAGGCAAATGTATGGGTTTGTAATGGAGGAGATGAGTACAGTCTTGCAATCCTACTTTTCATAGGGCCATCACTGCAGGATCGTGGGACATCATCCCATGGGGAGGAGGTAAAACAGGGGTCAGCACAGAGTGTGCATGAGCTCCTATTCCCCTTGCCCAGCCTCTGCCAAAGCATGGCTCCAACCAGAGCTGCAGATGTAGCTTCCCAGATGCCAGCAGATTCTGACCTGTGTGTGACAGCAGCCCCAAACTCCTGCCAAGTTTGGCCTAGGTGTGTGCCATTCACCTTAGATGCTCAGCCCTGCTTGGAAAAGGAGAAGTTCTTCCTTGTGGTCTTTCATGGAATAACAGACAATGTCTCAGTAGTGCAGAAGCAGGAGAACACTATCACTGCAGTGTTGGGGGATGTATCTGAGCAAAGCAGAAACAGCAAAGATATTGCCTATGTGAAGCTCAGTCAAGACTTTCATCCTCACTATCTTCCCTGAAGACATAGGTAGAACTGATGTCTCCATAGTTTGTGGTGCAGTGGATGCCAGAGCCGGGGAGGGGGAAATTGCCCATAATCTACTTCAGCTTTTCTTTAAAATAATTAACACTGAACACTTACAAGTCTTGGGGACATACCTCTCCCACACCTACCTAAAGGATTTCACTGTTGCCCAAGAAGGAAAGACATCTCACACTTTTCATCTCCTGCCTAATTTTAAAAGTATTTTTAGAATGTTTGTGGAAATCCTATCTTGGGGTTAAAGGCGATTACATACAAATCATAAACTATTTCATAAGGGGAGATGTCTCCTAGGAAGATGGATATATCTGAACAACTGCTTTTGGTGAGATGGCATGACTCTCCATGTCAGCCTTGCCTTTTTCCAGCACTGTGTAGGGCTGGCTGTTCTATCAGGTGAAGTTACCATGAATTTTTAGCTCCAGAGCTGTCTTGATTTAGTTAATGTTAATTGTTCCATTAAAGCAGTTGTAAAAAGGTGAATATATATATATGTGTGTGTGTGTGTGTGTGTATGTGCTAAACTCATAAACTATGCCAACTCTCAGAAAAAAAAGTACTTTATTCATTAAATCTAAACTATGCAGGTCTGATTCTGCTTCTACTAATAAAAATACTACCTTGATACTGTGGACAAATGATTCAAATAAATTGTGCAAGTTCTTTATTTTCACATGAGTGCACAAAGAAAATCGACTGAATGCACCATACTACAGAAAGGACAGGCAACACTTTTGCCACAGTGTATGCTGCTCACCCAGGCCAATGTGCTCTACAAATCATAGCATAAAATCGTGGTATTTTTTGTGAGAGACATACTTCCTGCAGCTAGATCTGTTTTTATAGTGGCTCCCAAACTACAATTGTCTGTCAGTGCCAGACATCGTAAAAGGTATGTAGAAATTGTTCCACTGCATGTTACAAGTGACAGGTTTATGTTAATGAATAGTGATTAGAAATGCTGAGGTTTAAAAACGGTTTCATGTCCCCCAAAAATTTAAGAAATATTACTCTAATTACTATGGCGTTTTGCTTCTTAAGTAGAACAGCTTTATTCGAATTTTACTCATATAATCATTAGTAAAAGTTCTCATTCATTGAATGCGTTTTGATGAATAAGGATATACAGTCTCGAATGATAAATTTCTCAGGTATGTTGCAGGAAAAATTACCAGAAATACTCCTGTTTGCACACAGACCTTAATGTCCCCAAAGGAAAGAAAAGCAACAGACAAATTACACCTTCAGTTCGAGTCTCCACCTCAGTGTTAAAACTCTCATGTAAGACGGGGAAAAAAACAAAGAGCTGTGCCAAGCTACTTCCTCTCCCCCTCGTTTTCAGCCGAGGGACTGGTATCGTCGTCTGGTCAGGGTGTGACAGGCTGTCTTCCTCTTCCTCCTTTTCTTCCTCCCATGGCCCGGGCCCTCAGCGCGGGAGGGATTGTGGCGGTCCCCGAGGGATGTTCGAGGGGCTGCTGTTGCTGGGTACAGAGCAGTAACCTCCCCGTCGAGGAGAGGAGGCAGATCCTCCTGACCGACAGAAAATCGGACAGTTTCTACTTCCTTCCAACGGCTGTTTTCTGTTTATAGTTTGGATGTGATTTGTTCCCCACTTAGTTGAAATTCTCGTCGTCGGGACGGGGAAGCTACTCCTTACGGCACAGAAGGCTTGGCCCGGGGCGGCCGGCGCGGGCCTCCGCAACCCCCCGCAGGGGGTTTCCCCGCAGGGAAGCCCCAGCCAGGCTCTCTCTCCTCTCCAGTCCGGAGGAGCCGGCCTTTCCCGCACGCCGGGACGGGACAAAAATAACACCCAGGAAAAGTCCTCGGTGCTCTGCAGTGCCTCGGGAGGCAGAAGGCCCCCAGCCTCTGCTGGCGTGTAAAGTCGCGTCTGCAGAGAAAAACCACGCGGCGCCGAGCTGGGACCGGAGCTTGTGCTGCAGGGAGGTTTCTCCACTTTAAGGCAGAGTCCGAGCTTGCGGAAGGTTGGAAGAGAGGCAGGAGCTTTTCCCCAAAGGAGAATGTCCCTGGGACCAGCCCTAGACCCCCAGATATGTCCCGCTCTCGGCTTGCAGCCCGATCTACCCCTGTTCGTTTTCCGGAGATTACCAGCGAATTTTCTTTTGCATCTCTGGGCTCGCACTCGCCCCTCGAGGAGGCGAGTGCAGCCCCGCGCACCGCGGAGCCCCCCGCGGAGCCCAGACGGTCACGGAGCCGCGGACGGGCAGCGCAGGGTCCCTACAGCCGCTGGCGAAGCCCGGAGGAGGGTCTGGTTGCCTATGCCCGTCATTGGGAGCAGATCATCGTTGTAGTCAAATCCTGCCCGCAGGACACGAAGGCTTTTTTTTTCTTTTTTTTTAATATTTATACTTTTTCTCTCTTTTTTTTTCTTTCTTCCCCACCCACCCCCCGCCCCTTTCTTTCCCAAAGACAAAACAGAACGAAAGAAACCAGATTTCAGTTTCCAAAGGAGTAAGTAAAAGTCCCGAGGAGTCCTCGGTAGAGCCGATGCCCTGGTGCCACTGGAAGGGACGGGGACGGCGGCGTGCCAGCCCGTGGATGGTCCGGGATACTCCGCTCCGCGTCCGCACTTGTGGACCGACGGACACGGCGGGACGCACGCCCCGACTGGGCAGCCGTTCGAGGTAAGGCGGCGTGCTCTCGTTTCTCCTCCGCTTCCCAGACCGCTCCGTGCACCCAGGGTTGCACACACAGTCGGTGGCCACCCGAAACCCGTCTTCCCCAGGGGAAGCTGTCCCGTAGGGCTCATTGTGGTGCAGGTTGCTCGGGGAAGCGGGGCACAGCTCGCCGCCATCTCGGCGGCTCCCTGCGGCCTACTCCAGCCCTGCGGCCCACAGTGAGCCTCTCCTTGTTACAGCTGAACATTTAGTTTTCAGAGGACGCGAGCGTCGGAGTAGGGGCACAGAGTTTCCCCGGGGGAAGGCGGGAGAGGGTCGGCACGGCACGGCACGGCATGGCAGGGCGGTGGGAAGCCTGCGCCAGCCTCTCGGCTCTTTCCCCGATTCCATCCTTTTCCTCGTCCTGGGGCGTGGGGCTCTCCGCGCCTCACCGAGAGTCCTGCTGTCTTCTGGGTGCTAGGCTGGGGGCGAGAAGGTCCCTGGAGGCCCCCGAGGTCAGGTTTCCGGCGGGGCACGGCTGGAGATCCTCCTTGTTGTGGAGCTCTCCGGAGGTCACCACGCAGTCTTGCTCGGGGTCATTGCTGTTGCCCGCCCCGCGCTTTTTGTCCTCTTCCTTCTTCCACTTCATCCGCCGGTTCTGGAACCAGATCTTGATGTGCCTTTCGGTCAAGTTCAACATGACAGCCAGCTCCACCCGCCGCGGCCTGGAGATATACTTGTTGAAGAGAAACTCCTTCTCCAGCTCCAGCAGCTGTGCCCGCGTGTACGCCGTTCTCGTCCGCTTGTTCTCCTCCGGTTCAACTACACAGGACCCCCCTGGAGAGAAGCGAGAGTCAGTCTCGGCCCGCCCGGGTGCCCCATCGGGCTGGGGGGGGCCACATCCCTGCACCCCTGCACGGAGTGGAAGACACGCGGGGGAAGCAAGCGGGATGAAGGAGAGGCCTCGGGGAGCTCTCCGACTGGGCACAGTGAGGTGGTGCTAGTGGCGGCAGTCACAACTGCTGCTATTTTATTTTATAATAATTTAATATTTTTTAAAAATAATTCGGATGAGATTTTCAGGGAAGCGCCGTCCCTCGAGCTGTGGGAGACGCTCACGTGCCACCGTTCGCGTGTCACCGAAAGCTCCAAAGGGGTCCCGGATCCAGGGTTGCAATTGCTTACATTCGTGTTAAAAAACCAAAACCAATTAAAAACAAAAACAAAACAAACAAAAAACCGCAACCGAACGAAAACCAAACAACGATCCACCACACATAGAGAAATCAAAACGGAAAATAATAACCCCTCCAAAACACCATCACCCCTAAAACTCCAAAGAAACCAACGCACCAAAAAAAACCCCTCTAAAACAAAGCAACAATAATTGTTGGGCCTGCCGGGTCGGGAACGGGACCGGGGCCAGGAGTGGGACTGGAGCCCCTTCGTTTCGCCAGATTGGTGAAACTTTGGGTTTCTTGTTCCCGTAAAAAGCGGCAGCAGCTCAATCGCCATTCCCAGCGTGGCCGCCGCACTCCTGCGTCGGCACTGGGGAGCAGATGATACAGGCGGCTCATCGAGAGGGGCCGGAGGTGGGCACTGAAACTCAGGGCCGCTTTTGCCAGCTCCAGACCCCAGCTGGTCACGCTTTCGGGGGTGATATCATCTGTGGGGAATGGTGATTTAAACAGACAGCAAGACACAGTCATTTCAAGAGGTCTACGCGGAGTCTCCTGCCGCTCATCTTTCTATTCCCATGATTTTATATTTATTTATACAGTGTTTGTAAGTAGAAACCTATGTATATAAACTTATATATGTATTTAAATATATATTTAAATATATACGTAATGTTTACAGATAAAAATCCTATATGCAAAAATCCTATCCTTTGTGTATATGCAAAAATATATATTAAAATCAATGTGTATATGTATAAAAATATTTGTAAATCTAAACCTATGTATAAACCCGTATGCATGTGTTTGTAGCTGAAAAAAAAATTGTTCTGTTACTGTAAAATAAACTAGAGCTACGGGGAAGGCGGAACGCCTGGGATCTGTCGGAGGCCGGGCCCCAGGAGACGGCCGGCAAGTCCCCGGCCGGCGGCAGAGCCGGGCACGGCGGGTAGCACAGGGCCAGGCTCGGCCGCAGCCTCTCTGGTCACCTTTCCCCGTCAATAACAACGCAAAGCCCCGCAGCATCCATGGACGCCTAAATCCCAAGGGTTTCCACTAAAAATAAATCCTGGGGGTATATAGTTTGACACATACACAGTACAAAATACGTCGGGGTTTGGCTACGAGGGCTGCATCGGCACAGCGTGGGGCCCCTTTAGGTCTGCGGGAGTGCTCCGGCAGGAAAGACCCGGTGCTGCGTGTGCCTGTACACACATCTCACGGACTGAGCAATGCATGGCCCCTGCCTTCACCTCCCGGGAGGGCTGGGGGGAACAGGGGAGAGTTTTAGGCTTCCACGGGGAAAGTTTCTCTTTTCTGCTGGTTTTGTCATTCCTTGAGTACAGGAGACAGAGAAAGAAGGTGTAGTTCAAAAGTTTGGGTTTTTTTCTTTCTTTCTTTCTTTTTTTTTTTGGTAATATTATTATTCCAGAAGTACATTCAACTTAATGAAAATTATCTGATTTTCTCTCCTCCCCTCCCCACCTCCTCACTGGCACAATCTCTGCCGCCGTGTCCGCGGCGTGGGACAGCGTGCTCTCCTAACTCTTGCCGGCAGATGCGCCTCCCAGGAGATTGGGGATCGCCGCCTGTTCTTCCCTCCCCCTTGGTCTGTCCCATGCAATTCCCAAACTATTTAATGGTGATTTTAATACTCCAGTCCTTTTTTAAACTGTCTATTTGAACAAAGCCATTAATATAATATTTGCCCTATAGGTGTGACGGAGGCGCAGGACACGATAACATTGTGAGGGCAGAGACAGAAATATTGTTAGGCAGCGGAACTTTCTGCCTAGATAGAGTTTCTTCCTCTCACTGGCAGCTCTGTTTCGTTTGTGCATTGTTTTCCCTGCCGTGTTTTTTTCACTTGGAAAGGTGCAATTATGGCTAAAACCCGCCGGGAAGCAGGAGGGGTGGGAGAGAGGGACCAGGACGGGAGATGGGCTCTGCACAGAGGAAAGCCTAGAGGCAGCGGAGAGGGGATCGGCGGCTGCTCCGGGGGCTTTGGGGCTGCTCCGCGCCCGCACGGTGGGGGCTGTCCCCTGCCCGCCAGCCCTGCCTGCCGCTCCTCTCCCGCTCCACCTCGCAGGTGCCTCCTCACCCCTGGCCTCGCCCGCCGCGGACCCGGCCCCCGCGCGGAGCTCACCGCGCCCTCGGACACACCGTGCTCGGCGAGGCGGCAGCGCCCAGGAGGCACTTGCACATTGTCTCAACTTGGCCACAATTAGTTAATTGGTGAAAAATAATTCGTTAATAATTGCTCAGGCGCAGGGAGCGGTGAGCCCTCCGGCATGGACTGGAGTGTCGGCTCTCTCCCCGGCGTTAAACCCAACGGCAGCAGCCGTAGAGCAGTGGGTCTTGAGGGGCGGGCTGGGGGGAAGCGACCCTCCAAGACCTCTCCATAGTACATCCGAGCGGTCGGAACAGGACCGGTGCAAGGGAGGGTTCCTGACCGCCGAGAGGGAGAGAAGTGGGGGAGCAGAGGCAGAGGGAAGTGGTGGGGCTTACCGGTCCACTGTCCCTTCCAGGCGTGAGATTTGGTGGACTTCATCCAGGCGAAAGGCACCTGCACTCGGGGCTCCTCTACAGCCCCCGTGTCCGCCCCGTCTGCGAAAGGCAACGTGTCCTGGTGGGGAGGAGGAAGATGAGCGTGGTGGTGATGGTGATGAAGGTGGGAGACCCCGGCATCCTCAGTGATGGGGGGCACCTCGTAAGGTGAAATGTCTGGCGGGCTGCCTTGCTCGAGAGCCCCTAAGGCGCTGGGATAAGGAGTCTGTTGCTGCCTGCCCATGTACAGGCAGGCGGGGGGGCTGGGGTTGTAGTCCTGCGCCTGAGCTCTTTGAAACGCGCACGACTCCTTGTAGAGCTGCGCCGAGGCGTAATACTGCTCCTCGGTGTTCATGGCGAGCGGAGTCAGGGGGGTCTCTCAGCTTAGGGACACATAGGGCTGCTCCCGCTCCCGGAGCCCGGGATGCCTCTTTGACAGCTGGCAGCCCTGCCGGGCCCCACCGCCCTGCCCGGCTCCCGCCGCCTCCCCATAGGCGCCTCTCCCCCACGTGAGCCCTCCCGCAGCCCTCCGGGGCGGGGCGCGGACCGTAAGAGGCCACCCGGGGTGGCCCCGGTCCCGCAAACCCCTTGCCCTCAGTCGGACCGGCCCCAGGACCCCCCACCCTTCTGCCGGGTGCCGCTTCCTGCTTTGGGATGAGGAGCTCCGCGGCGAGGGATTTACGGGGCCTGGTAGGGGGTCGGGGGATTGCCCCGAAGTGCGGGGCGCTCCGAAAGGGATGGTCCCTCTTCCACTCGCTTGCCCAGGAGCGGCTTATAAGCCAACACCCCTCGGGCAGGGAGAGGAAATCCCTCCGAGGGCTGGGTAGATTGGACTCCTTGAGGGGCTTGGCATCAGGGCACTTAGGGCTGCGGGGGCATCTCGGCTAAGGATGCGGTGTCCGGGGACGAGCAGGGTGCGCCGAGCGGGCACTTCCTCAGGGGGACCCGTATGCCAGAACCCTGGGTGAAGGCCAGGACCGGCTTTTTGCCCTTTCACCCCTGCCTGGGGGGATGTGGCCGGTGAGGACCACAATGCTATCGCCAGAGCGAGCGATAGGCAGCGGAGTGTTTGCCCAAGGGGTAAATTTGGGAGCCTTTCCCGCGGCTTGGGCTGCAATGTGTTGACCCTCGGAGATAATCTGCTCCAAGCTGGTGCCGGTTGACTAGGTGACGAGGCTATGAGGAGGCGGAGAGCTACCGAAAGGGACAAAGATCATTTCCCTGCCTCCCTGCAGTCGGCCCGGCCACCGCTCTCTCCGGCTCGGGCGCAGGCACGCTTCCCATGTGCCCGGCCCGCCTTCTTTCACCGCCGCTTCCCCCGACACCGGGGCTTCGCCGCCGCCGTCGGGGCGCGCACCCGCCGCTCCGTGTAGGGCGCGTGCGGTCGGCCCGGCTCGGTTTGGCTCGGCTCGGCCAGTGGCGATGCATACCCCGAGCGGCTAGACAGCAGAGTCCCGGTACTTCACTCCTGCGCCCGGTTCCGTGGGATCATAAACCCGCCCAGTCCATTACACTTAAAATGAGTTTCCGCTCTGAACTCACGCGGGTCCCCCATCTCTTAGAAAGCACACTGAGCCTTTGATTCAATATTGAGCCATTAAGCGATTGCTTTCCCGAGCCATTTAACAGCAGCTCTTATGGATAAATAAACAAAAAAGGCTGTAAACCAATTATAGTGCGGATAGCGAAAAAGTATTTTATTAGCGGGAATTACCGATAGACATCGCTGCTGCTCGGGCTCCCCGCGCCCGGCACCCGCCCCCTCCGTCCCCTGGCATGCTGAGCAGGGTACGTGTCCCCGCGGGGCCCGCAGCCAGTGTGTGGCCAGAGGGAACGCGCAGCACCGTTAGTGGGGATTTCTCCCCGCCAGCTCAGCACGCCTGCGGTGCCTCCACTTATGTCTCTTGCAGATACGGGTGTCCTTTGGTTCGGAGACGTCTTGTGCTCTCACCTCAGCCCAGCATCACCAGCTCCTTCCCCAGAGATCTGCTCCCCGCAGCACTTACTTCTCCGGGTTTTCCACTGGGAACCGGCGCGGACAAACAAATGCGAGGCCATAAAACCCAGAGCAAATTGATTCATCTCCAGGGAGGACCATTACCCGATGTCTTAATGCGATCCTCTCTATATAACGAACGTTTCTAAACAGAGCAAACACTTCCCCCTACAAAGCAAATGAATTTCGTATAATTTAGAGCTAATTCTCTTTTATTCTGCCTGCGTGAGCAGTCGATAAGGACACGCTTTGCCGTTCTAACAACGAGGAGGTGAGCTGCAGTGCAGGAAAAGGGCTCCGCTGGGTATCCCGGCACTGGGGACCCCGTCCAGGCCCTGGGGTGATGGTGTTCGGCAGCCGGGGGGCCACGGGATGAGAAGCTGAGCCCAGCTAGAGCCCGAGCCCAGGGATCTCCGCTACCTACCTCCTGCTCCTCCTGGGATGCAATCACTGATACTTGGCTTAAGAGTCCTTCCACAGCTGTGGGTTCCCAGGAGAAGTTTCTGAGCTGTCAGTGGGTCCCATCCAAGTACCCACTTGATGTGGAAAAAGAGTGATGGAAGAGGCAGGTGAGAGTGATGGGAATGACCAATGTCCCTGCTTGCCTCTTGCCTCTGCAGACATCGCTGCATCCATACACATCATCTCAGACAGTCTCAGCAGGTTGGGCATATGAATAAGACACCACACGTCTTCTACCAAACTCCCAGATTTTTCTACTCTAAGAATCTCCTGAGCACTGTGAATGTTTTAGTCCCCAGATGATTTTGCCACACTGTAACTCTCCCCTGGAACCATATGTAAACATTTTGCCTCTCACCACTTTGTGGCGATGTGTTCCCCGGATTAAGTGCTGCTATGTATGACACTGCTGACCCTGCACCTGGCTGCATTTAATCAGTCCTAATTTTCCAACAAGAAGAGCCTTGAGATGTGTAGGCACAATGTAAGAAATTAAAAGGTGCATCATTTCCTCTAGCTCTCATGTAGACTTTGAATGGTGAGCCCAGAGTCTCCTGTCCATATATTTTCATCTTCCTGCTGAGAATTTACCCTGTCCTTACTCCCCAAGTCTTTGGTTTTGGCAGGCTTGGAGTGACAAGAAACTTGGCTGTCCTCAGTCTGAAAGTAACCATGCGAAGAAAAGATGTCTGGTACAAATATTATTACCACTGATAGATGTACAGCCAAGTTTTAACTTTTGAAAACAGAAAAGTAAGGGACATGTTGCACACTAAAACAAATTAATAATGGATCAGGTAGATTCTCCCTCACCTTAAAGCCTGTCTGGACATATGCTCCAGTTCAGCTGGAAGTCCTGTATTTTACCTGCTCTAGGAAGTTTTTAAGGACTATAGAAGCCCCTCACAATTTGGGGATATTTATGACCAGCGTGTTTAGGTCACCCAGCTTTATCAATGAGCTGGAAAGCTCACACTTCCAGCTCACTTTTGTCTCTGATGCATGAGCATGGTCCCACAACCATTACAATACAGTTGTAGTTCAGGCTGAGAAAAACCTCTAGGTTTGAATATCTGCAGAGAAGGAGACTCCACAACCTCTCTGGACAGCCTGTCCCAGTATTCTGTCACCCTCAAACCAAGGAAGTTTTTTCTCATATTCAAATGGATCTTTCCATGTTTCAGTTTGTGCCTATTGCCCCTTGTCTTGTTGCTGGGCACCACTGAAAAGTCTGGCCCCATCATCTGACACTCACCCTTAAGATATTTGTCTGCATAAATAAAAATTCTTATAGTGAGCTTGCTCTTCCAAGAGATTAAACAAAAATGAATCTATGATTCTATATCAGTAATTGAAGGATGGTGGTGATAGGAGCAATGTTAAGTAGGACAGCAGGTTGTACTTATGCTCAACACAAGCGCAGGAATTTATGTATTCGAGCACCAGTAACAAATGTTTCAGGTACTCAGCTGTTGCCATCCTGCAGTAAGATCACACAATAACTCCACTGCAATACTTGAATTACCAAGAATATTTTAAGGACTTGCTAAGATCCAATCACATTCTCTAGCCTGCTCTTTGCCTGACAGAGAAGAGGCAATCTGTGTGGTTTAATCTTATTCTGTATTATATGAAGCCTAAAAATTTGAAATATAATACAAATCTCTCTGAATGGCGAGGGGTTTGCAAAGCAAAGTCACTTACCTAATGCAATATCTATGTGGTTTTAAAATATATGCCAACATGTACAACATGCCTCTTGAAATTCAAGGGCATTTTCAACGTTCTCACCTTTAAATGGTTAATACAGGGGCTTAATGTGAGTCACTGTATTTTGGAAGTCTTGCTCACTTCTTCCCCAGTACTGTCTGAGAGGTATCACCGCAGGCTGCCGGTATCAGTGAAATGTAAAACCACCTGGATGCAGTATAACTTTTTTCCCCTAGGAAAGGTGACAGAAGCATTTCGTTTGCCTTTCAATGCAAATAATTTGTGAACCCCTACTAAATTATCTCCCTTTACTTTACGACCAATGATAGTTTCATCATTCCTCCCACCACCCTGACTGTCTAATTAGAGTATAAAATAGTAAAGAATATAGTTCAGTCACACTTCCCTAAAGTAATCTGGTTTGACTTTCTATATCTGTATAATATTTAACGACTTCTCAGTGCTCAACACCTTTTGTGGAATCCACATTTAGACAGAAAAGTAGTACTGAAGGTGAGTGAAACATATTCACGATAATCTTTTTCTCTCTCATCTGTGCTCAAACCAACACGGGAAAACTGTATCTGTGACAAGGGACCGCAGTGGGAGAAGAAATTGACTGGGAAACAGAGCTTTCCCAGGGATTGATTTTTAACCCCCCACCATGGCTGTATCTAGCAGAAAGGTAACCTTTCACAAAGCTGGTTAATAATCAATAACCATGTGAAAACAAATCTGTCTTTCCCTCTCAGCACTAATGATAAAAATGAGAGCATGAATTATTCCACCTGCTCTAAAGTAAGACTGGTTCATCAGTTTTGGGGTTTTTTTGGCAAGAAGCTTTTTTAGGTCTCGGAGCGATTCAGCATAGGCACACAGGAGCTTCAGTTTGCTCTTCCCACCGTGCATCAGCTTCTTCACACTGCAGGTGTGGGCCACAGCTTGAACTGCAGGAAGACACGTTTATGTAAGCCATTTTGAATAAGACCTTGTTTAGCAAATATATAAGGAAGTTGCACTGGAAAGTCTGAGAATAGTAGAGGGTCTTATATGCGTAATCTCTTTTTGCTCTTTCTACTTTACGCCTTTTAAATTTTTTTCCGTGTCCCCCAATATTAATGATTTCATTTTCTAGTAGGGATGGGAAACACAATTTCATTGTCTTGTAAGAAGAGTTGAGGAATTACTTTTGAATACTGTGAACCTTCCCACTGAAAACACAGCTCTTTCATGTTGTCTGCCTCACACAACTTTCTGTTTTCCAATTAATGTTTATTATACCAGATAGGAGTAGAAAAAAATCAATATGTACACACACACACACATATATATATATTCAGATAGTTACAGCAAAAGGAATTCAGGGCAGAATCATAACCCTGAAAGAATTCCTCCTCACATCTCTTGCCTGGTTGATTTTTCCCCAAAACCCCAGGTTCTTTGAGGCATGTCAGGTTTGGGGCTCAGACAGAACCTGGCCATGCAGGTGGCACCTGGCTGTTCTCACCGTAGTCCTCACCTCTTGTTTGTCCTTTGTAACTTTGCCTGACTTCAACCATTTGAGCTGAAATTTTCCATTCTCTATCTCTGCCTCTCACCAAACATGTGGGGAAACTTTCCTTAAAATTTTTTGTACAGGTACAAAGGGGAAACTGGGAAACCGTGGCGCCTGGCAGCTGGCTGTGTGGAGAGGGTGTGGAGTTGCCTCCTCTGCAAATCTCTCCAAACAACAGTGACTGTGTATGTCTGATCACAAATCAGAATAGAGGACTAGAATAGCTGACACCTTGAGATAGCAACTTGACACAGAATTTTCCTGCTCTGTTTTCTTAGCTGCTGTGTTTCTTTGCTGGATTTAAGTATGTTAGAAGTCCTGCTGGGATGTTGTCACACAGCAATGTCCCTCCAGGCCAATCTCTGTGCCTACATTTAGTCAAAGTTTGAACTGCTGCACATCACTTAGCAGCTAAGTCCTTTACAACTCATTTACAACAGTGAGCAGATCCCTGCCCTGGTCCTCAGGACTGAATGACAGCTCACTGCTTGGCAGTTGTGATATTAAACCCAATAGCTGAAAAGTTGGGAGATATACTCCATCCTCCAACCTTGGGCATGGAGGAGGAAGGTGATTTATGCAAAAGACGTGTGAGATGCTCACCCTTCCAAGGAAGGCATTTTAAGGTCTAGGTTTGGGCATGCTACCGGCTCAGCTCTGGGTGAGACCCCAGAGTGCACCAACCAGACCTTTTTCCACTTCCCCGTCCCTGCTCACAGGGAAAATCATGGGTGTATAAGTCAGGAGAGAAGAGGATGTGCTCTCACCAGCCCTCTGCCCAAGTGGGAATCAGGACCTGGGCTGAGCTGCTGGGTGCTCCAGTAGGTCTGACAAAAGGGAAATAATGTAACCTTGATGAATCTCTTGAGTTAAATTTTCCATAAAGGGTCTCCAGCTGCAAACACCTTGCTTTTCTGGGTGACTGGTCTGCAGCAGCTTGAGGTACTCCCAGGAGAAGGGGAAACTTTTGGGGAGTCTGGTTGTGAACATGCAGTGCCACAAGAACCGGGCTCTGGAAGTGTCTTTACCCCCTCCAGTGCTGTCCACACAGGCTTTTTCATAGCTGGTGGGTCCACTAGCACTTCTGAGCAGTTTTAGCCTAATCATACTTGACTTAACATGGATTTCAGGAGGTATATCTATGGTTGTGCAATGACTGAAATCCATTTGAAAATCAAGGCACTAGATTTCATTCTTCCCTCCATAACTGATACCACAACAGCCCTAGGGGTGCTGTGAACCTTTCAGACTCCACAGAGAGAAGTGCTAGGAAGAAGTCCAGAAGGAAACCCATGCCTCTGTCCTCTCAGCATCAGTGCTATAAAATCAACAGTGACTAAGTCTTGAACTGAAGGACCTCAGCAGGCAAAGTAGAACAAATGCAGAATTCTTTTAACTGAGTTTGGCTATAACATATTGTAGATAAGAGAGGAGCCCTGGAAAGGAACAGGAAGAGGGCAGCAGACAAAATGCCATGTCAAAGAGTATGTAGATGTGATATCAACTGAAGCTTTTCAGTCAGCTTCCTTGCTTGTAATTCCTTTCCTGGGTAATACACTGCAAGGGGTCTAGTTCTTGTGTTTATCCAACAAGGGAAAAGTATCTACACATTACATATTCATTTGGTCATTAAAAAGTTTGAATTCTAGATATTTAAATAATTGCATATTTTTTTAATTAAGAGACACCTGCCTTATGAAAAGTTTTTAGGACCTCTCAGGTTTTAAAAAATGAAGAAAAGAAATTAGAATTTCTTTACAGATAATTCACCAACACAAAAATAAGCAGAACCAATTAAATAATATGGATTGCTCACTTGCTCAGCAACAATGGACACTGTTTTCCTCTGTATATAAGAGAATCTAAATATTTACTGTGTAGTATAACATCTCTTAGCTTTGCTTATTTATGTATAATATACTGTCTTAAGTGCAATTTAGACATACTATGGATCCATGTAGCTTCGAATTTTTCCACTTAACTGCAAAACTCACCTGCTTGCATTTCTTGCCCCTTGCCTTACCCTGTGTTTCCCCACTTTCTCTTTAATTTGCTTTCTCTTTCACTTTCTCTTTCTCTATCTTAATCTTCTTAATTGTATTTCCATCTGGTATTTCCCAGTCCCTTAATTGTATATTTTTTCCTTGGTTTGTATACCATTTCTGCTCAGTATTTATATATTTGTTTATGCATAAGATTTGCAAGTCCAGCTCAAGTTCAGAAAGCTGTGATTTAAAGCCACAGTTACATAGCAGACTAGGAAAAAATCACTATCTTTATGAAGTGATGATGAGATGTACACACATAATGCATATAGATTTGCACATTTAAATGAAAGCTTGACTAGGTTGTTAGTCACTGAATGATGCATGTAGATTTTATTGCTCCTTACCTGCACACTGGAAAGCACGTTGTCAAAGCTTGAAATGATTTTATGTACTTGAACACCACCTGATTTAATGCATCAGCTGACAAGGACAAAGACATTGATTAAATGTCCTGCCTCAGGTGTCCAGAAGGCTGGAAATGTTGTCCCCTCAAACTAACCACTGAAACTTTGGCCAGTAATCATTAACTCAGTATTTGGTCCAAGCTTTAGGAATAACAGGAGGCTTTAAAAAGTGGCAGTCAGAAAACACTCAGTGTGATTTAGGAGACTATTTGAGGTACAGTCGAGTGATAAGAGTCTCTCCTGATTGGTTAGAAAGGCACGGGGGGTTTGATCCTTGGAAGGACACCTCTGGACTCTTAGCAAGCAGGGAGAGAGCCCGAAGGGTGCACGGTGAGTACACAGTGCTTGCAGGGGGATTGTAAAACAGTCACTTGCAGGGAGATTGTAAGACAGTCGTTACTCTCACTTCATTTGAATTTGTAAAGGCTCTGGGCTGGCCTGCACTGTCTCTTGACAAAGGTGGTTTGCATTGTCAAGAAACGGATGAACGCTTGAGCCAGCAGTGAGAGACTGCACTGGGTTTGAAACTTTAAAATGCCACTTGGTAGGCTTCAACAGAGCAACATCTAACCACTGGGTTTCTAGCCAGGCACGACCATTAGATCTTTCGATTTGAGGCTGTTCTCCTACATTGCATCTACAACAGTTTTTCGCAGTCAATAAAATCCACGTGGCATTGCAGAAACCTTGGCAAGAGTAATTTCATCATAACAACTGAAGGAAGTGAGACATTACCTTGTAGGAAAGAAGCTTTCAGAAACCCCACAGCCATCTTGGCCATGTTGTTCCAACACTGGCCCAACCTAGAAGACTACCTCCTCTTGGAGTAATGTGCAGTCCAAACACCAGAGCTGCATAAGGCAGGCAGAGGCTCAGGGGAAGGAAGGCACTTGTCCCAAGAATTAACCACAATGAAAGAAACCAGGTCTCTCATTCTTGTTTGATGTCCACTGCCTGCTCCCCGTTGTGGTTAGGAAACCTCCAATTGAATACATTAGTGCTACTCTTGCCAAAACTAACCCCTTAACCTAAATGATCCTCTCGTGAACCTCAAATGAAATCAACTATTTAGTGCTCAGCTCATTTGTGCAGCAGAACTGTTAATGTGGTTGTCTAATTTATGGAGCAGCCAGGTTCTGGTTAACAGTGCAAGAGTTTAGGAAGGCAATGAGCAGTCTATTTTCTATGCACACTGGAGCAGAAAACTGTATGTAAAGGAAGTTCTTCTCATAGGTGCAGCATGCTAAAAAGCTTTCACCTAAAATTATATAGCCTGACAAACAATATAAAAACGTAGATTGCCCAATAAACAAATAACATATCAGCCATTTATACAAAACCATACTACTTAAACTCTTCAAGCTTGAAATGACTGTGTATTTTTTCCCATTAAAATGTTATGGTCTATGTATAAATTGTTTTAAATTCAGATTTGATATCAGTGTGTTTTCAAAGCCTAGATGGATTTAACACTTTTCCCAAGATGAAACATTAGCTCTGGGTGGATGCGGAATCATCTCCAAGGATTTGGTCTAGCGAAAGGTGTCTCTGTCCATGGCAGGAGAGTTGGAATTAGATGATCTTTAAGGTCCTCCCACCCCAAACCATTTTATGAGTCTATGGTTTCTTTCCCATCTGGAATCAGGACACGTGGGGCTGCCAGGGCTCTGACGCCTTGCAGGAGCCAAGCAGGAGCAATGGGAGGGATGCTGAAGGAAACAATCTCTTCTGATTGAAGAGGTTACACTGCAAACACCCTCTGTGCCCTTCCCTGTGGTTTCACCCAAGCTCCTCGTGTCTTTGTTATTGAATTAGATTTAGACACTCCAAGAGTCAAAGGGGAAGAAAGGTCCACACTAGAATTCAGCAAAGCAAAAGTTCCTGCTCTCCCTCCTGCCATCCAGTGGCTTGTACTTGCACCATGTACTGCTTACCACCTCAGCCACCCCTCTCAAACCAGATCCTGGCACAGGTCACTCTGCCTCCATGCCCCTGCCTTGCCCACACCTCTTTTCTTCCTGAGTGTACAGTTGTAAATGTTTCAATTCTCCCTCTGCAGGAGAAGCAAGGCCGGGCTCTAGGGGGTGCCGGTTGCAGACCACAAAGCTGCATGTTTTTTTTCCACAAGGCTTTTCCCCTCAAGAACCAGGCAGCCAGCCAAGCCCTCAGAGACAACACCGAAGCCATGTACGGGAAAGGCAAAGGGCCTCTGCTAATCGCTGACTCAACATGAGCACCAGGCAGACGGATGCAACGTGTTTAACGCGTGTGTCTTCACCTGCCACAAAGGGAACAGCTAACTCAGGCTTTGACATCTGTAGTTAAGTGAATGTGCCTCTCTTGTTGTTTTAACTTGGCACTATCTGCTAACGTAGAGGCATGAACAACACATTTTTGAGCAAGGAAGAAGTGGGAAGTTGTGCCCAAAACCCTGAATTCTTTTCTAAATACTGCCGTTGTCGCAGCAATAGTCTGATACAGATGGTGATGCCAATGTGATACCTCACCTGGGTGAGGTGTGAATGTGGATGTATTGGGCTGCTCTCATGTCCCTCACTTGCCTGTTTTCCTTCCCACAGACACTTGGGACTGTGCCTGGAGCCTGAGCCATACCAGCCACTTAGCACCGTCTCAGGGGGACCAAGCAACACTCCTGTCTGATCCTTACAGAGGTCATGCCATGCCTGGCCAGCCACCAATAGTCCCTTTGCCGTTGGGAGACAACATCCTCCTGGTATCCACTGACCACCTCTCCTACCATCTTGTCACTGCCATGTATTCAACTCCCACTAAAGGTCCATTTGTCAGCTGCCTTGTGGTCAGGGTATCACTCTCATGCGTTCAACAGTGGGGGTGACTTCTCTGTAGCATATGGCTGTCCCAGAAGTTTGCCACAAGTATCCCTTCATGATCCACAGTGGCTTGGAGGAAGATGACCCTTGCAGGGGATGGGTTTGCATGCTACAGGAGATGCCTACAGCCTCTTCTGTGAAAGTCAGCTCCTCTTTCAGACCCTCACTTAAGTCACTGCCCCTGAGTAAATCACTCTATCCATTACATGGTAAACATCCCTGTCCTCAGAGCTCATGGTTAATATCATACTGAGTAGCTATTGATCTGGAACAGCCTGAGACAGCCAGCTGATGGCAACTTCTCAACTAACTTGATTTCTATTAACATTTGTGTAGGAAGCTCTTCCTATGTTCCAAGATGTTTCTAAATAGTGCAATCCCTTGACTGCGCTAGCTGTCTGGCACCCAAACATCTTTCCACAGCTAGGCAATTCATGGAAACCACCACATGCAGAGGGTGTCTCCACTGTGCCAGCAGTGAACTCCCTCTGGAAGTGCTGCTGCCTTATGGGATGACAGAGATCAAGGATGACATGCCTTGTGCCTCCACCTAGACTTTACTTGTGACCTTCTGCAACAGTTAGATAACCACCAGCCACTGCATGTCTGGCTCTGACAGGAGAGGGTGGATGTGAGCAACATGGGACCTTAAGAGTGTCTCAGCTAAAGAGGAAAGCACTTCTGTCTACAGGGCTGGGGAAGACAGAGCAGTTTCTTGCCTCAGGAAACAACACAGAAGTTCACTTCAGTCAGGTCACCAAGGAACCTGGCCTCCCTCACAAAGATCGTTCCCCTACCCCAAAGACCTTTACGCCAGCCCTGGCACTTGCTCTGTATATGTGAAGTATACTTGTGGCTAAGCACAGAGGAGAAGTTGTCCAATAGATGACGAAGAAATGAGGCTGCACACACAGCATGATTCAGTTTTCCGTATTCTCCACAGAACTGTCTCTGCATTCCCCTTTATTAGAGTTCTTTGGTAAACAGCACCTGGTGTTGTCACTCAGTTAACTAGAATTCCCAGGACTTTTTGCAAACTCAGTGCTTTGATTTACACACTCCTTCTCAGCTCCAAGGCCAAAACACTCCCTTTTGATTCTAATTAACTGAATGCAGGTGTTGCCAGCTTAACTTGTTCCCACAGTGTCCTTCCTTAGACTTCCCTGAAGCTCCTCTGTGTGGACATGAAAAACAGTGGCTGACATGCACAAGGACCGGGGACAAGTACATTCTGCAGTGGAAAGATGTCCTTGGAGGAAGTTGATGCACCAGACTTCGCTCCTGGACTCTCTTGAAGAGAGTTTTGTTTCTGTTTGGTTGCTCGTTTTGTTTTGGTTTGTTTTTTTTCCCAAGCAGTAAAAGAGCCTGAGTCAGGAGCCTGCTGTGATCAGCCAGGTCAGGTCCTGTGCTTGTTGCCTCTGGGATACACTGTGTAAGCAGGTGGCCATGTCAGACACTGATTTTTTTTTGCCACAAGGCTTGGCAGATTCAATTTTGCAGACTATCAAGGCTTTTTTCCTTAACCATATACAAACACAGGTCTTGCAAATTGCTTACAACTGTAATTGGTGATTGCAGGTGTGCTTTGTGAAGTGTTCATGAGTACAGAAGAGCTGCACCATGGATGCATGAATTCTATGATACTCTTAAAAGACATTTATAACGTTAGAAAGTTAGGGGGTTAGGACTGCAGCTGATGAGTAGATCAGAAATGTCAGTTTGGGCCATTGGGATGAGCACCCCAGAGCTGCCTGAGCTGAAGCTGTCACTGGCAGGGACAGAAGCTATGACTAGTTTGAAGGTGACAGGAAAGTCACTCTAGAGGGATTGTAGAAAAATAGTCTTTAAAGCATTCACTGACAGTAGGGAGATAAAAACCTTAAAAAAGGGAGAAATTTTTTTGTTTGTTTTAACTGTAAGTGAAGAGCAAGTGTGGAAAAAAAAAGAGGTATGGCTGACCAAGACCCTATTCTGAGACACAAAAAACCACCTGCCACTAGAGCAGGGATGGAGCTAACGCACTCTCCAGAGAAATGGGACTGCTGACTCAAATTTCCTGCTGCCTGAGAAAGCTCTGGCCCAGGTTCATAACCAGTGCTTTGCGTGTTGCACAGATGTTTTCAGCTACAGAATTAATTTAGTGTGGCATTTAACGTGACCCAACTGCAGTTCTCCCCAGGACAAGCAATTGAGTGAACAGATATCTTAGTGCAGTCAAAGAAATTCTTATGCCAGTGAAAGTGTTCTGGGGTTTCCCTACGTCGTTTTCCTGTTCATCTCTTCTTTGCTAGGCATTTCCTGGCCACTGCTGGGTAGTGGATACCCAACAGCATGGATCTTCAGCCTGACCTGTGCAACTGTTTCTATATCCTCATATTCCTCAGTATTTCCACTATGCACTTCTCTGTCTGAGCTAGTTGTCCTAGCCCACTTTATAAACAGTAGACAGGAATATTAGGTTTCAGTTTTCTCCCAGTGAAGCAACTGTCCCAAACAGGACAGACAAACATGTGCTAGGAGATGGTGTCACCACTGACAGTAAGCAGAGATGAGAGTGACCAGCAGAGCCAAAAGCATCTGCAGCAGTGAGAGGCAAAAGAGCTGGGTCTCACCAACCCAGTGTCAGTATAACCAGAAGGCATCATTTAAGTGCTGGGGCTGGTCCATACTAAGAGGAGGAGACAGTTCCACATCCTTATGCAGGATACAGCTTCTCTCTAGGAAGGCAGGCAGGTAGTAGGTTGTGCAAGCATCTTCCCACGCACAAAGCCCTGAGAAGTCCACTTGCCCCTCAGGTATGGGTAATACCTCTTCTCCATGTACAGGTTTATTGTCAGGTGACATGAGGTGGGAGCAGGATAAGGGGATAAACCTGGACTAGACGTGAATTAGGATAGCTTCTTGAAAATAGGTGAATGACAAATAAAAATATTCCAAGCAGAAAAAAAATATTTCCCTGATATTTCTTTGCACTCCTGTATCCCTTTTTTTCTAATCCCTTTTTTTCTAATCTATCAGTCCGGAAAAATTTGTGACCATCTTTTCAGTTTAGGGATATTTAGCCTCAAGGCTTTCTCTACACAACCATGATGCAGACTGGCTTATTATTAACCAAAAGAACTGCAAAGAACAAAAATGCTTCTTGGCTTATTAGCACTGTTCATATTGCCAGATGCTGACCGGCAGGCAAATTATGTAGTGTTCAGCAGTTTTTCAGTTAGAGACATTCAAGGAGAGCTATTTCAACAGGTGAAAATATACAGCTTGTTACAATTCAAGACTGGAAACTTCTCCAATACAGCTGAAGTCCTGCATCACCTCATTTCAGGTGAAAGAGTTTTTGCAGGTACACTTCTGCAGATCCCACAAACTTGATAGACAAGCTATAGATCAGGATTTTGAATTCATAATGGCCTGGTAGGGTGAGAAAATCTGAGAGTAGTCCTAAATATAAAAGTTGAAGGTGGTTATTCTTTAAAAAAAATGTATTTATTTTAATCAAAAAGTAACATTCAATCTCTCCTGGCTTCAATCCAGAAACATTTGGTTCAAGATTCTGATTTTACAGCAAAGGCTGAAACCATCAATTGGAAGAGGAATTACATTCCCTGAAATAAAGAGACAAACACATTCACAAAAATTTATTGAACCAGAACCCCATTTTCAATTGAAAAACAATTTTGCCAGAGCATTTTGTACAAGTCTTTGTGAGCAGGTCATAGTTTTCAACCCCACCTTTGAGTACTGTGAGTTGCCTTACATCATGCTCAGACCCCACTGGCACTATTCTGAACAATAATATCAGTAACTTATACATATTAGTGGAGAGCAGTAGTCTTGCTTTGAAATTTTGGAGGGAGGAGACAACTAACCTGAAAATTTAGATCTCGGAAGAGTTCTTTCTCTAGTCACGACAAAATGACAACTTCTGTAATTTTCTGCTCTCCAGTGTCACATCCAGCAGTTACCTGCAGGTATTATTTTAAGACGGAAGGACATATATTTGAATTTTTCCCTTTGCCTGGATTTTACAGAAATTCATATGACTGAAGTTAATTGTTTGGGTAGATCATGGCATATGGATCACAACATTTTCCAATACCCATAGGTCATGTTTTATACTGTCTAATTGTATTGGGTTTGTGTGACAAGGTTTTGGTATTGGGTGGCTTCTGTGAGAAGCTGTCAGAACGTTGCACTATGTCCAACAGAGGCAAGGTCAGCCAGCTCCAAGACAGACCCACTGATGGCCAAGACCGAACCCATCAGCAGCAGTGGTAGCAGCGCATTCAAGAAGGGGGGAAAAAACCCTGTGCAACGGCAGCAGAAAAGAGGACTGAGATTATGTGAGAGGGACAGCCCTGCAGACACCAAGGCCAGCGAAGAAGGAGGGGAAGGAGGTACTCCAGCAACCAGAGCAGACATTCCCCTGCAGCCTATGGTGCACCCCGTGGAAGTCCACAGTGGAGCAAATATCCACCTGCAGCCATGAAGGACCCCATGCTGGAGCAGGGGGATGCCCAAAGGTGGCTGTGACTATGGGAAGCTCATGCTGGAGCAGGTTCCTGTCAGGACATATGGACTCATGGAGAGAGGGGCTCACTCTGGAGCAGGTTTGCTTGAAGGACTTGTGACTTTGCAAGAGACCCGTGATGGAGCAGGCTGCTCCTGAAGGACTTCATCCCATGGGAGGGATCCTTGCTATAGCAGTTCATGAAGAACTGCAGCCCACTGGAAGGACTCATGGAGGACTGTCTCCTGTGGAAGAGATCTCATGATGGAGCAGGGGAAGTTATATGAGGAGTCCTCTCCCTGAGGAGAAAGAAACAGTGGAAACAATGTGTGGTGAACTGAGCACAGCCCCATTCCCCATCACCCTGGGGGTAGGAGGAAAATAAAGCCCACAAAGAAGCTCCCAGTCCTCATCACTATCCTTGCTTAATAACTGCTTCTAATCATGCATTCCAGGAGTTTTACATATGTGAGCTTATAGAGGCTGAAGGGAGACACTGTTCTGCTTGAGTACCCGTGGCTCTTCTGTGCTGTGCACATGGACACATTGACCTAGAGAGCTGTCTCACAGTCAGAGGAATTTTATAGTGAAGAGAATTTAGGGCAAGTGAAACCATCCGGCTGTTAGTTATTCTCACTGTGCCAGACACACAAAACAACACTAGGAGTCCACCAAAATTTGCAGATGCTGCTCCTCTAAAGCACTACCTGTTTGAAGCATGACAACATGGTGATCCTGCCAGGCAGGTAACAGCAAATATCAAGCAAGAACTTTTTGGTCCTGAAATTGGCAATGGAGAAAGGATGTGAAAATCTGTCCCCAGGTTTCAATAAAATTTCTCCAATAAAGTCCAGAAGGTTTAACAGAGGTTTGTCCCTTCCTACATGTCTGGAGTACATTTATCCTCTGCACAACAACACTAGAAGAAAACCACACAAGGTTATTTTGTTAAATGAATTGCAGAACCATGCCAGAGGGCAAAGGAGCACTCTTGAGCCAGGCCACTGTGTTCTGGAGGAGTTTTCAGTGGGGATTAGCATAGTCTGTCTACTGGACAAACAACCTTTTGCACACTCAGCACCCACTGAATCCCCCCAGGCTCCCAGGACTTTGACTTCAGCTGTGGCTTTGCAAGGGGAAGGGGACCTCTCTTCAGAGGGGGTAATCTCTCTGAACAATATCAAGGCAACATTTGGGAATACAAAATGGGTTGCGAGATGTATAGTTGCCTGGATGTAGGTGCTGTGTGGGCTACTTTGGGATATCCTGTCTGGTCTCTAGTTGCAGCTTTGCAATGGGGTAGTATCCCATAGAACCCACATTATCCTTGGAAAGTACCTTGTATATCTTACACATCTAAAGGACCTCGGGAATTAAGATTTAGGCAACTAAGTGATTTCCCTACTGCCTCTGAAATACTTTGACTGTTACCATGTCCTTCCTATTCTTATAAACAATATGTTTGTATGTTATTCCAACCCACAGACCTTTGTCTTTCTTGCAGCCCAGTAAAAAGCATTCAAATGAAACACGAGTCCTTTGAAAACATTCAGGTTGCTCACAGCAACCAGACTGCCATGGGATGGTAATGTTAAGGTTTGTTTTAAATCAATGTGACAAAAATAACTGATTCATAAAATAGCTGCTACTCAGTCCAAGTTAGGTCCATAAATAATTCTATGAATCTTTTCCAGAGCTAGAAATGCCAACATCGGATTTTCATATATTACTATCTGTAATTTATATTACAGTGAAGGCTTCCAGTGTCTTGTTGCTCTTAATGCTGTACAAGCCCAAAGGTTCAGTATTGTAAATGGGGCAAATTTTGTTGGAGAGGCAATGTCTTTAATTAGCCCAGTGGAAACCTTGGAAAGAAACAGACAGGCTTTCCTAAACACAAGTCCTTCTTCACACTTCTCTTCCAGGTTTGAAATGGCTTTTGGTGCCCCCAAGCTCTGCTCATTTTCCCTGTCACATTACTTAAGTGCTCTTTTGGCACTTCAATATGGACCCAAGTTCATTCACGAGCTGCAGCTTGTCTCAGACCCAATCTATTTGGAGTAAAGCCTGTGTCAGGCACAAATTGGGAGTGACATGTGGGGTAAAACAAGGAGAAAGTTCAAACTTCTGCCATATCTCAGCATGACCTAAACGTGTTTGTGCCTGCAACATGGACTAGCCTCAAGAGTACCAAGGGCTGATGGAGTCATTCAGTGCCTGGATTCAGTGAACACATCCAGTACCAGGAGTGGTGGGCACACACTGTCTATTAGCCACAGTTCAAACCAGGCTCCAAGCGTTGCTTTGGCCAATGTTCCACCTGCCAGAGTAGACATATCCAGAGGAACTTAATAGTACAGTGCAGTACTGACTTCCCCTCCCAACAAGTTGCTTTTTTCCTTCCGTAGCCATCTGGACGACACTCCAGCAATGTTATACTGTAATCTGGAAGTATTGTGATTATAATTATTTCACATCTACTCACAACCATTATCACTGCCCTGGCAGGCTTCACTAAAGCAGATATTAGCTGTTTTGCTACTTAGCAGTGAATTTTTAAGTGAGAGACGTTATGGCTGGTAGCATTATGTATCTGTATTGAGTTTAACCTCCTTGCGTATTTCCTTTGGACCTTAAACATGCTTTATTATATCAAACAGTAATCAACATTCCTCAGGGGTGAAGGTAGCTACATGACATGTTTACTGAGGCGGCCAGCTGTCGCCACCTGGCAAGCAACTTTTATCATAAGCTGGTTGAATTTAACATATATCAGCATTTATCAGCCCAGACTTTGTCAGTTTTATAAACGAAAACCAAGAGACAATAAATCATTTGGTGCCCAGTTGATACTGCATAACTAAGAGAGTGTATTTACCAGGCCGGGTGGATTCAACCAACAAAAGGCATCTAAGGTTCTGTTATTTGATCTGTATTGAATATAGCCTTAGATGTCTTTTTTGGCATATAATCCACATCTGAAAGCTTTGGTGAGACGTGTGCTGGATGGTCCCATTTGTTTTCTTCTAGACTGGCTGCTTCAGCCTTCACTCCTGTTCAGTAATAAGTCAATATTTCCAGTGACTTCTGCTGAAGCGCTTTTGACTGAGCACCCATAACATAATTAATGTCTTCTCATTTGTGGGGGGATGGAGCACAAAGCTGGGGGGAGAAACATACTGAGGTGGGATAAGCCTCGACTTTCAAATGCCTTAACCATAAATTGCTCTAATAGTTTGCAATCATGCTTTATCGCAGTCTCAACCAATGTCCTGTGCATCTTCTAGGGTTAACCAGGACTAGTAGGTGATATCTATACCAGTAAATCAAATGGGTCAATGTCTGCTATCTGACCCTAGGGGGTAGGTGGCAGACTGCTGCTCACATCCGTATAACCCGTTTCGACCTCAGAGTTGGTGGTTCATCCACAGCACCTACAGGGAACAGCAATTTGCTACTCCTGAACCGTGTCCAGGCTAGTTGGAACAGGATGAAAATCTGTCAGGGATTGTGCTGCAACCATAAACAGCATAGGTTGCTATAGTACAGGGGTCACACCCTGCATTTAGGAATAACTTAGGTCATGCATTACTGCCCTTGCCTTGGGCAAGATGGAAGAGGGGGCATGTTTTGCAGTCAGTAATTTAACACAGCCTGGAAAATCAGCCTGATACAGTGTATGGCAGCATTGGAAATCCTCTAGAGCATCATTTTCACTTCATCATTGCATCCACATTCCCTAAGGTTAATAGAAACCCAATCTCAGAGATGTTTACACTTGTATATCAAGGAGGTTCCTTGCACTTAAGAACACTTGAGAACAGCTGAGATTCAGAAGCAAATTCTCATTCACCACAAGAGTATGCCCTCCAGCAAAAGGGAGGAGAGTGAGGACTGTGAGGCATTAGCCATCAGTGAGGGTCAGTAAGACCATATTTGTCATCATGGCTAGGCTTCGCGAACGAAGATTTGGGAAGGGCTCTACCCACGTTTCTTGCAAGCGCGTTGGTGGCTAAAAAGGCCAATATGAGATAGGTATGTCCGGTTGCAAAAGACACAGCAGAAAGACTCCTTAGATGGTATATTCTGCAAGACTCGATTCTTTCTGCCTTGTCTTTTCTCCTCAAGGGTGATCCTGCGTGCTTTCTCAAAAGCATCAGCAGCGTTATAAATGGTCTGTCTCCAGGCCTCCCGATTGGAGGCCAGAGTAGACCAGTTATCGTGATCAATATGCCCGAGGCTGAGTTGTTGCTTCAGGGAGTCCTTGTATCTTTTCTTCGGGCAGACCATATTTGTACTGTTAATAAAAAAGAGCCAGGAAGTGATGTCTGGTGAAAGTTAAACAGAACCAAATGTTTCATTGTCCACCCTTCAGTGCCCTAACCTTTCCCTTTGTGGAGAGTTAAGGGAGAGGTTCATCTGTAACAGCAACAGGCAGTGAGGCAACACCTAAGCAGTGTGGTCAAGCAGGGGTACAGTGTTCAGGCTTTCCCTAGCCTGTATTTGGAAATTTATATCTTGTTGCTGAGTTAAGGTGCTCCGAGCTCTTTGCTGTGATGGTGTCACTCTTTTTACTTGACAGCAGTGATGAAAACCCTTGCACTAACATGCCTGGAGCCACCTGTTTTACAGCGTGAGTACAGGCTGGTTCGCTCAAGAGCTGGAACATCTTCCATGATCTTTCCACAGTTCATCCCAGTAGGAGAAAAATGTTTTGTATAAGGTTCAGTTAATTGAGCCAGTCTCAGAGTGGCCCAATGGAAAGAACGGTGAGCTCTGTGCTCGCAGGGGCACCTGAACCTGTGCAACAAGAGAGGACATAGAAGTGTTGTGGGCTGTCCAGTGAATATTCCTCCATCAAGTAGGACAAACACGAGCATCTAACCTCTGTTGAGACACATAGGTTAATTGCAACATAAAAATAGCCACAGCCAGGGTACACAGTAAAGTATTCAACTTCTTTCTGGTTAACATATAAATTTCTTACAACTTCCATATGTTTCCGTTCTCTCAACATATTTTTAGTACATCTTTTATGCCAAGCTTTTCCAAAGCCTGTCTGTGTAAGATGAGTTATTCAATGTTTATTTAATTAAAAATCTTTAGAAATCTTTAGATTGCGCCACTTTTATGCCTTTCCCACAACTGTCTCCTTCCTATTCTCTTGTTCAAAGCAGAAGTTAAAATTTCCAAGGTTGTCCACTTCCAAATCTTGCATCCTTTGATAGACCTGGGATGTAGCAGCTTATTGCTCACTATCATTACAGTGACATGAAAATCCATTGGGAGGTGGCAACACAAGGAAACAGCACATTTGCTGGCAAAGTGTGCTCTCCAGCTTCAGTGGCAATCCCACCTGTCTCCCAGACTGCAGCATTTAAGTGCTTGAGTTGAAGAATGAACAAAGAACAGGTGTTACTTGTTCATACCACAAATGTATCATGAACGCAGTGAAGAACAGGAGATAAGGATGAAGCTTACGGACATGATGCAGAACTCAAATAGCCTGAAGTCGTGCATACCTGTAAGCCATGGAATGAGCTAATTGCTCTATACAGAGCTTACAGTTCTGCAAAGATGGGAGTGAACTCAGGAGCTGTACTGGATGTCTGTGTCCATCTACTTATAGCACAAGGGTGGTTTCGTCAAAGATCAAAAGACCCAGAGAAAGCGTTGAAGGTCTTGCTTCATGGCAAAGTCTGAAAATTAGCTTGCAGCTTCTGCAGCAATGAAGAACAACCCAGATGGCACAGTTATATTTTAAATAAAGACATTTCAGAAAGATGAAAATGTTACTAGGTATTACTAGACTGAGTGTAAGTCTGGTGATAGGTAAGTAAGGAGATGGGGGTGTAGGTAGCACTGCCACAAAAACATGTAGCAGAGGTGTTTGCTCTAGAGGAACTGAAAGGGAGCAGCTGGAATCTCCTACCTGTGCTGGTCAGAGGGGCTCACGGCTAAGAATACTGTTTCCCATGCCTTTTTCTTGTCCTGTGGAAAACAAGCAAGCAAGCAAACAAACAAACCAACAAGGAATTAATTTATTCTCTTTTCCTTCTTCCCTGCTTTTCAGCTGAAAAAAAACAAGCTCTCTGCTCCAGCTTCCCTGCTCCCAGGGGAGGCAGGACAGCATAGCAAGGGTCAGGACTGCAGAGGGATGTGCTTCTGCTGCTCTCCAGCTGTCCCCACTGGAGTCACAGTCGGTCCTAGGACATGCTTCTGACAGGGCTGCTAACTTCCAAAGGCTTCCTAAGGTATGAAACAGGAAACCTTTAAAGGACTGATTTCCTACAACTTTCTTTGCTAGCAAATTATAATAATGACAATTGCAAAAATAGATATTCTGTACCATATAGTTTCAGCTTCTCTAATAATGATAAGTGATGCTCTGAGATGTCTGGAGGTAGTATGCTGTTACTCGGGCGTGCAGATTTTCCTATGTATCTCCACTGCTGCTACATTTGTCAAAGCTGTTAAGTCTACTTGAGCCTGTTCCATCCAGGAAGCTCATACATCTTAACACACTGTGATAATTGCTGAAAACTTTCTTTTAATCTGGAAATATGGAGCTATTGGAAATGCATCCTATGCCTTCTAGTGGGTGTCAGGTTCTTTTAGTTTTTGGTACTTGTTTTTTTTTTTGGTACCTTGTTTCATTGTTCGTGCATTGGAGATGTGCCTCCCCCACCCTCCCACTGCCAGGGTAATCTCCTCCATCCAATACCAAGTTGGGCTAGTTTATTTTTTGCTTGATCTTTGCAATGTCTTGATATCTCCATAAAACAATAAGAAATGATAATTCCTGTGGCAAGTTTGCCATTTCCTAATTTAAATGGGCTGAATATGTAGTATTGCCCACCTCTGGAGCCAGTGCTTCATTGCAGTGTCATTTTCTGTGAGCCACCGGACGGGAAAAAATAGAGACTAGATAGGTTCAGAGACAGAGCTGTTCAAGTTATGAACACCACCATTCCCTGGTCACCCCTGGCAGCAGAGGTCATACTCACAGATTGGCCACCTGTTTTTTCAGTCCAGATGCAGGTAGAGCAGTTGCCTCAAGATGACACAATGATCCTTGTGTACCTGTGGTTCTGCAGATGAATGCTAAGACATCTGATATTGGGTATCTGTCCTATCATTGACATATGCATAAATTCCCACCACCATAAACAGGGAGTATGCTTTGCACTGTGATTCATTGAACCAGAACTGAGGTGACTCGCTACAAAAACTCTCAGAAAAGCATATCTAAAGGGACATGGGATTGTTGGCTCTTCACTTCATATGGTCGCTTAACCCAAACTTTGCTGTCACTGCCAGGGTTGCTGATGTTGCTGTACATGACTTACAACAGGCGAAAGCAGCTATCCCCAAAGTGGGGTGTGCGCAAGGTGATCTGTTGGGGTGTGGGAAGAAAATATTTCTTTCACCTTTAATAAATAGGAGTTGTCAAATTCCAATCACATTCAGACAACAATTTAATCCCCCCTTTCCCACAACCTAACTTTAAACATTTTACAGATCATGTATCAGCATTTCATTTCCAAATATGTTTGTTTGGATATTGGCCCAATTTCTTTAAATGAGTGTAAATACGCTAAATAACTTCAAAGCAACAACAATAAATGATGAAGATGAAGCATATTAGTTTGATTTTTATTTAGGTTCTACTCCTAAAGAAGTGTTGTCCCACCTTTTTCAGCTTTATTTTGAAGTAGCTGCTGTATAAAGAACACTTTTTGTTCATTCTACTGAAAGACGTGTGGCCAGTGCCAAGCATGTCTGAAAATCTTATACATCATCTTGAAGTTGTTTTATCTTTGAAGACTTAATGTCAGATTAATATTGATAGTCTATCTCACTTGAATCACCAGCTCTTTATGGTCATACAGGTGTGTGGTTTCCTTATCCAAAGTTATTATGTGTGCTTGGCTATGCTGTGTTCACACCTTTCTTACTCCAGGATTAATCACCCCAGCTTCCATTGTCCCTTAACGTCCTTCCACGCTTTGCCAGTAGTTTACAAGTCTATAACAGAGCTCTAAATAGCTCTTTAATATTTTTTTCAACAGAGCTTATATTAGATCAGGTACCCAGCCTGGGTTTAAGGATAAGTAGAGTGCTGATTCAGCAATGCTCAGCTGCTTGCCTTTAAAGTACCCTTATTTAGGGCTTCCTTTAGGATCACTCTTAACCCAGATTTCAGTGAGATTTAAGTAGTAATGCTTAACGTGCTTAAGTGCTCCAGTGACTTTTCTTGTGCATGCTGAAGAAATTAGGAATTACTGGTCCTAACAAGCTGCCAGCTGGCCCACACAGTTCCTGGCCTTCCCAGAGCCTCTGCTAGGTTCATGTAGGGTCAAACCACAAAAGTGAAAAGAAATAGCAGCCCTGGCCACTCTCACAGAGACTTTTATGAGCCCTAGAGAGATGTTCCTCTCTCTTCCAGTTCTACAGATCTGTCTGTATGACAGCTAACCCTCAACCCTTCCCTAGACATTTATGCCCTTTCACAAGAAGTTTGACATCTGTGTTAGTCCAAGCTCTCAAGTGGAACACATCCTTCTGGTGAAAAAGCACCCAGATCGGAGGGTATGTGGCAGTTCTGGACCATACTGGCATTACTGGCAACAGCCTCTTCATACCTAAAACCCAAGGACAAATCTTGCTACCCCTCCACAGAGCAACATGCTAGAGAAACTCTTCTGTTCTCTTCAGAAAGAAGAGTATTGCAGTTTAAGTCACTGTACTTTGTCTTGGAGTGTCCTTTGGAAAGGGAAGGATCCAGTATTTACAATGTTCTTACAGCCTGCCAAGAGCAGCTGGTGGGGCTGCTCAGCCAGCAGAGAGCAGATCCCCGACAGCCTCGGGTCCGCACAGGGGTGGTACAAGTTCCTTGACGGTTTCGGCCATCAGAAAAGGCAGCCGCTGCTGGGATCGTTGTGCAGAGCACGTCTCACCTCGCTCGGGGCTCTGCCAAGCGCTGTCCCTGGAGGGCGAGCCCCGCCGGACTTCATAGTACCGTAAATGTGAAGACATTTGCCCCGCAGCACGTTTCACGGTGTGTCACCTGCTCACCAGCACCTCCGCACTGGCGGGCGGGCCTGCCCCAGGGAGCAGCGAGGGGTGTGGGAGCCGCGGCGGCTCCATCCCGCGGGACCCGGCGCGCCTGGGCGCACTGGCCGTGTCCCGCACAGCCCTTCCCCGCCGTTGCCGCCAGAGGGAGCTGCGGCCCCACGATTGGCGGAGCGCTGCCACCGCCCGACGGGGCGGGCCTGGCCCGGTCGGGCGGGGAAGGAAGCACTGCCGACGGGGGGCGCGGCCCGCGCTGCCTTCGGAGGGTGCTGCCTGCGCAGGCAGTGCCGGCGCCCGCAGGGAGGGGCCCGATCCCGACAGCCGCGCCATGGTTGCTCCGGGTCGGCTTCATCTCCTCTGCTGCCTCCACATCTCTGCTTCCAGGGAATCATCTGCTTACGGTTCCCCCGCTCTCCCCACCTCTTGCCTCCTGCCCTTTTCTTTCGGGGCCGCGTGCCATATCTCTGTCCTGCCGGGGCTGTGTGAGAGTACCCCGGGCCCTGCCTAAGAAGCCCCGAAGGAGGGGGACGTGTCCAAGGCTTTCCCCGAGGAGCCAGCCCGGGGTTCGTCAGGGTGAGCGCTGCCCCGGGCTGGGCGCTCCCGGGGACAGAGTACGGCCAGACCTCGGGCCACGCTGCCCTCAGGGCACGGGGGGACACAGGGGCCGGGGAGGGCCCCGTGGGGAGGGCTCCAGGGGTCAGCGGGGGAACCCGTCCTGCAACCCCGGCCCTGCCCCGCGCGGCCCCGGGACCTCACCTCTCCGCCTAAGGCAGGAGGCTGAATGGATTTCTCTGCAGTCCCGTCCTCCCCCCTTGCTCCTATAGAGTCCAGCAATTTAGCAAGCTCACCAAGCTGTGTCATGCTTCATGACTAATTCACGTATTTAAATGGGAACGGTCAAAGCTGGACTATTTGATGCCAGCCAAGCGCATTTATCAGGTCAAAAAAGCTCACAATGGCTAGAGGC
>NW_020897702.1:4900193-5078762 GCF_003984885.1 Neopelma chrysocephalum
CACAACAGGTCTCCCCCCCCTCAGAGATCAATGAATAGAAGGGCCTAGAGAGGGCTACAGGCAATTGGGACAGGAAAGGTGCAAGTGGCTGTGAGACATCAATAGGAGAGGAATGCAGACATCAGGGTAAGTGTGCCACATGAGTCAGAAAAAGATAACTCTGGCATGGTGCTAGTGGTGTATTTCTGAAAGCTTCTCACAGCTTATTGGCAGAAAAAAACAGAAAAAAAGCGTGGAGATACTGCTGGAAAGGTAACCAGGAATAAGGGGGACCAGCACTTTGGGCAAGTCAAGGAGGGAGAACATCCATCTTGCCTGGTCTGACCAGTTTGCACTGTGAGCAGCTCTCTTGAACTTAAAAAGTGACAAATTATCCCTGAGGCCGATGCATGGTCCCACAAATACACCCCTACCAGGCAGAGGAGGTATTCCCAAAGGCAGAGAGCACCTCTCAGGAAGTCTTCAAAGGGGTCTGAGCTCAGCCATGGCACATACATATGATGCGTCCAGGTAGGGTGCTGGATGACGACACCAACCCATGGAACAACCAACAGTGCAGCACCACCTGGAGTTAAAATGACCAAAAAAGAAGTCCGTGAATTTACTGGTGGAGAGGGCTTGCCAGTCATTTTGAGTTACTCAGGGCTAGTTAATATGAATGAAAAATTAAATGGACCTCTCCTTGAAGAAAATGTCTTGGGCCATGTCCTCAGATGGAAAGGTATTTACATGTCATCTCCTCACTGCTTTATGCTCAAATCTCAGTGAAGATGTTGCTGAAATGCAATGGGCAAGGAAATCTCAGAGCTGGCAGCTGGAACACAGACTGCTGTGCCTTTAGGAGCACTTGGACGGGTAGGAGGTGCTCATAAATGGGAAATTCTGCCATCCAGAAAGTGCTTTAAGGGCATCTTTTCACTGGGAGCTAAGATGTTGTTTTCTCTCCCGCAGATGCACCAATTGCAGGTTTAGAGAGGGAGCTGACCAAAGGGATCTTGAAATCTCAGTAGAAAAGTGTGACATATCCACCTGGAAGTACTATATGCATGCAAGAACACTCTGCTTTTCAGATTGCTCAGATTATGAATAAGCAAACCAAAAGCATTTTTTAGGATGAGCTGCTGACCTCAATTCCACACACTTGTGATGCTACTTGTGGCAGTTTGAGCCATGTTAGAAATCTAAAAATCCAATTTTCAGGCTTCCCCCACCCCTTCCCACAATTATCCCAACACTACTGAAGAGAAACTTTCAGGCCTCTGTATAAACAGAGTTTCTCTCTGGAGTCAGCATCTCCAGGGGGATGGCTCCACAGTTCCATGGAGCAGCCTGGAGCATGCAGCAGAGAGGACACACAGCTTGTCAGCTCTCTCTCCAGTTGATCTGAGCTCCAGTGCCTTCCTCAGCCCTATTGAATACAGCATCAATCTGATGCTGATACTGACTACTGCATTTACTGAACCATCCAAAACTGCACTTGCCCGATAAAACAGTGCACAAATTCTGCTTCAGAAAAAGAAGTGATTCAGCAAGAAACAAGGACTTCCCCACTGATGAATTTGTGAAGAGCGTAAGAGACTTTGCTAGACCCCAGGACTGGAAGTGCCAGAGAAGATATTTTGCAGCCAGTAAATCACATGTAAGCATCTGGTCCCTGACAGCACTTAAATTATCCTCAGTAATGGGTTTAGATCAATGAGGTAAATCCTTTCCACCCTCCTCTTAGGTCAGGATTTGCTTTGTTCCTATAGGGTGCTGATATTTCCCACAAGCTACTTCCAGGGATACATTGCAGTGGCTGATGAGCAACAAGAAAGAATGCTCGGACACTACTTTTGCAACGAGCTGAAAATGTTTAACCTCCGCGCCCTGTCCCAGCTGCTTTCCAGTGCCTCTCCCTCTGATTTCCTTAACTGAGTTATGTAAGTGCAGCTGCATAAATGCAGTTGTTACAGCTAAGGAACTTAGTTCAGTGAGTAATCAGTTTCCAGGGGTTCCCCTGCCTCCCTCCTGGGATTGAGAGTGTATCCAACTCCACTGAAGCCGGTCTTTCTAGACTGCCTCAATTGCAATGGTTTCCAGGGCCTGATTCAGCTGGTCTAGCCAAGGTATGCCCTGCAGCAGGAGATAACTCTTGTCATCAGGGGCTTCTTCCTCTGGGGAGTCTGGCCAAGCAGTTGCAGTATGTCTTCAGTGCAGGTCCTGCAGTTGGTGGGAGGATTCCCATCCTCTTACTGATAGTGTGAATTAAGGAGTTGCCGGTGAGTCATTCAGACAGATCACTGCAGGTCACCTCAGATAACAAGAGATGAAACAGGACTGTGGGATGCAGCATCTCAAGTCAACACAAGCACAAAGAAGAGCCAATATACAGCAGGCAAGGCCTCAGGCAATGTGAGACAGGTTTGGTGCACTGCCAAGGAGCTCACACACTTCTCAGCATATGGAGGGTTATCATTCTGTGCCCTATATTATGAAAGGTTCTTTTCAAAGTATCTTCCAACATGTATTGAACTGTGTGAGATGGAAGAACCAATAGAGAGAGACAGCAAGCTGATTCCTGGGTTCATCCCTGTGGTTGGTACCAGGCTGGCTCAGCAGCTCTGTGATCCTCCTTAAAGCTCAGATCACTAGTAATAAATAGTGCAAAAAGGGCAAATTCCTCTGCCAAATTAATGCTCTGAGATCAGCTGGCACTTACCATTGGGCACGACTTAAAAAAAAAATTTCCCTTTTTGAGCATTTGGAGTAAGGAGAATCTTTTAGCCTTGAACTTCTGTTTCCACAGCCTTCTAGGAAAACCTAGTTAGTTTATTTTGTACAGTAGGACAGTGTTGACTTGTTGCTGGTTTTGTCAGTGAAAGCATCACTGCAAAGGTAGAAGATGAGGTTTGGAGCCAAGTCTGGTGGCTCAACTTGAATGAACAATTTTCAGGAGTGCATTTACTTTGGTAAATGACATGGCTCATCAGAGCCTGGAATAGTTCAACCCTGAGTTACTAGGTTAGGAAATAGACTCTGTAATCTCTAAGTCACTGGTGTGATTCTCCTGTGGTGATAGAGGGCTTTTCTGATACCCAGGGAAGGATGGCTGACTCAAAACCAGGGAAATGGTTGTGCCTCTGCTTGGCAAGAGATTGTGTATCGAGTGGACAATACAAGCTGCTGACCAGAAGTCTGAGTTCTTGATCCTATAGACCCACATAGAGATGCTGCTTACAGAAGAGCCCTTCTGCCTTCTCCAGCACCCATACTTCCATGCTTCTGTGAGATGGGAGCACATCACCAGTTTATAGACACAGTTTTTGTCACCCCAAAACATAATTTCTGTATATTGTAACTACGTTAGTGGGGCAGCAGTGCTGCCCAGGGCACATGGCACATCCCTGTGGTGTTGATAGCATCACCCAACTCAGACCTGTGTATACTTGAATATCCTCAGTGACCTGAAGCTGAGTGTCAGAGTAGTTCATTGGTTCTTTTTAAATGGTGTCTGATACATGAGTCCATTCCTTGTACCTCTTACTCTCCAGAGGACCAAGGGTGTGATGCACTTTGGACCACTGAGTTGCTTTAGCAATCCAAATAAAAACAAAGGTTGGGACCTCATTCGTATGAAGCGGATCCAGCTCTAGTTACCATGACACCATGACAATCAACTTGTTTACTGCTTCAAGGTACAGTCTAAACATTCTTGGCATGTCATTTGCATAGCAATATCCAGAATGCTTTGTGTCACTCTACTGTATTCGGGCTCTGCAAATGCATTGAAAGGTTTCTTTACACGTATGCTTAACTAAGGAGAAAGAAAGGAAGAGAAAGGAGAAGAGAGCTTCACTTTTGGTAGCATGTTTCACACAAAGTGTAATCTAAACTCTGTGCAAAATTAAACATAAGAGCTGGATACATGACCCCCATATGTTCTGGAGAAACAGGCAGGGGGGTAATTATCAAATACAGGATGAAAAACCACTGAGAAAATCTAGGGCTCGTTTTGGCAGAGTATTTAAGCATGTGCTTAATTTTAAATAGGTGATAGACTGAAATGCAGAAAAAAATAAAAAGACACAGAGAAGTGAGAAAAAAATAGAATAGTAGAAGAAGAGAGAATAATGACGGGGAGTCAGCTTGATCCTGCGAGCTGGCAGTGCTGCAGAAGGGCCAGGAGGGGTGTGTAGGCTGAAGGCAGTGTTGGCTAGGAGGAGCTGGTGGGTACGAAGGGTGTATGGAGAGCTGTGCCAGGATACTGTGTACAGGGAAGCCCGTGTGGTGGTGAATGAGGCACTCAGATATCAGCTGGTATAAACTGATGTAGTTCCTCTGCACTGAATGAAATTCTTCTTGCTCACCAATGCTGGCAACCTGAGTGTTGGCTTCAACAGTTGTGCAAGCCGGGCTGTGAGTGAAATAGAGCCCCAGAAGGTCTCTGAAAGCATGGGGCCTTGGGAGAAGACAGAAACTGGGGGAAGAATTGTGAATGATGGTAGAGAATGGCTAAAAGCATGCAAAGCTGGAGCTGGGGTCAGCCAGGCAGATAGGGATTTCACCAGTCAGTGCAGGAGGGGATGAGAGGGGGTAGTGGTGGGGAAGCTGAAAGCCCTGGAGTTCATGTGGGAGCAGAACAGGCTTTTAGGGTGCTGGAGCAGCTAGGATCTGGGTTGTGACAGATTAAGTCAGCTCTGCATGGAGCCAGGGTAGGACACAGACAGATCACAGACACCATGAGGATCATTTCACTGCAGTCACAGGTATCTAAGGTAGGAGGTGTGAGATCCAGCAGGTTTTACAATGACAAATCTCCAACTGTTTTGTCTTCCCTCTGTGCCCATAGCACATCTAGGCTGGGGACTGCTTGTGCTCAGAAAGAGCATCTTGATGCACAGGAACTAAGGACAGAAGTTTCCCACATCATCAGCTTCCATTTACTTACCCACTTATACAGTGTGGTGTCCTCACAGCTTAGGCACTTAAGAAAATTTGTATTTGACATGGTGGCATGGAACATAAATATCTCTTGTGGATTCAGTGAACCTCTCAGATTCTGGTTGGAAAGTCTCTAGAGCAAAGAATTTATGGAGAGGTATGTTAACCTGTATGCTATAATAAGTGATTCCACAATCCCATGTACTACTCATATCTGAGACCACAGGAGTAGATGCAGGAGGCAATTGCATCAGATGTGAACAGCTTGCTCAACAGGACAGCATTTACAGATCAGGCATCTCTGTGGCTACCTCCAATAGAACATCAGTAAAGAGACAGCTCTGGTCTAAAAGGTGCCTATTTAGTGTGAAGGTCAGAGTGCAGACTGAATGAGATGGCTCCCAGGTATGTATTTGTGTTACTCTTCAAGTAACAGCCTCTGCCCAATTCAGTCCATGTATCTCCTTTGCACCACTTGGCTTGTGGAGACCTTTTCTCCTCAGAGTTACTGATTCCAGTGGACTTCCTCTGAGTTTATATCATACTAAGTGCAAAATGACTATGACTTTAAAGAAAACCTGAACAACATACAAACATGCTCTGTACCATTCTATCCCTAATGTTTTACCATACTGTGCTTAATCCCTCTGCTCTGCCTTGCACACTACAAACCACCCAGACACCTGCACATGTTGCAGGTCTATATGGATCATCTACTATTCTTCATTATTTACCTCAGGCTTGACTGGAAAGGGGTTTCTTGAAAATAACCAACCACCCAAAAAAAACCCCCACACAAAATCCCCAGACAAACAACAACAAAAAAAGAACAACTGTGACCCAAGACACTGCAGACTTTTGTAGTCTACCCAGACCAGGATTAGTCAAGTACAGGCAGTTAGCCCTCCACACAGGATATTTAAATATTTTTAAATCAAACTAAATCCAGGTGTATTTGCAGTCACAGCTACCATGTATTCTCTCCAGCTATCTGTCCATATCTGTCTGCTCTGCTTGTGCTTCAGGTGTAAGTTCTCCTGTCAAGAACCATTTCATGTGCCTGGATGTGTGCTTAGTGATATTTTAGATGTACCAGGGTATCTGACATCCTCATCAGACTGGCAGAAAGGACCTGCAGCAGACTCTTCTGAAGCAGTGACTGGAGGTCAGTCCAAACCAGATACTCCCACCCAAGTTCTAACATACTAGTACACACCTATGTTTAAGTATGGGAGTCACTATCCATCTGGCTGCAAAGTGCATAAAATAATGTATTCATAGTCTGTGACTGATGCTAATACACTTAATAATTGGAAAGCTGAGGCTGAGAAAGAAAATAGACGCAGATCTGACAGGAGCAACTGAATCCAAGGCACATATTGAGTCCATCCTGAGATTCTACTGATATGTTTTTCCAGTTTGATCTATACAGGCTGGTATTTAATATATGACTAAAATGTACTCTTTTCCATGTGTCCTTTGTTGGGAACAAGCCTAATAGAAAACATCAAGGAAGGGGGAAATCAGAGAAGCTTTCAGCAGAATGAGAAAGGGGATACAGCAAACTTAAGAATGAAGATTTTTTTTCCTCTTTATGATAGCAGCTAGTTCTTTTTTTAGTTAATTAGTTTGTTTTAATTTATCTATACACGAGTTTATATGGGTTATATAATATAGAATATATAGAGTACTTCCAGAGTAGTTAACTGTCCAGCACTGGGCAGCCACTCCTATATGGCTACAGACATATTAAGCACCAGGCCCAGCTGTTTGCTGTCATCATCAGTGTCAGTATCCTAGGAGATGTCCCGATCTTGCATAATTACATCCTGATAAATGAGTACTTTATGTTCATACCAAAAACACTTTCAAAATTAATGTAATTGAGAGATAGCTACTGTTGATGTACCTGTCTTCAAATCATTAGGAATATCATACAAAACCATTTTATTTAGGATCTTTTGTGAACACCCACCTATATTTCAGAGTAATCACATTCACAGACAAAATTATAATGTCATTAGAGAATCAAATTTCATAGCCACCCTCAGGAACCTAAGGATTAAAAATGAAGCCTTGCTATCCCAGCAAATTAATAGGTAAAATTCACTCCAAGTAAACAAGAGTGAAAGAAACACCCAACTACCCTCAATATAATGCTGTTCCAAAGCAGAAAGTTCATATTTCGAACACTATTCCGGAGCCATTGGGCCAGCTCTGAGCTGGCACTGTGTAAATACAGATAAACTGAATTATGGAATTCCTGGGTTAATAATACTAGTTTTGTGGTTAAGAGCAACAGCATTTAAAATACTAAGAGCAACAAACATTTAAAAATGTTTGACAAACCTGTTTGATGCAGCCTTTATGTGGAATGAAATTAAGTCTAGAGATAGAAATGAAAATCACATAAATATAAAAGCCAAGTAATGTAAATTAATATTAAATAGTTGTAAGTACATAGGCCATTAGTGTTGAAAAGATTCTTCATTCCAAACTTCTGGTCTTTTCCAAGAATTCATCATTTTTCATGTTCACATTTTGTGCCTGTGAAAGGAGAGTGGCTACATATGTGATGGGATGGGGCATGGAACACCCACATTGCCAATGGGTGGAAAAGAGAGCCCTGAAAATCAGCATCATCCTTTGTCCTCCTTCTGCTGCCAGAATAGCCACTTTTGCTCTGAGACACAGTCTTTAAAGCCTCGATAGCATCCAAAGAGTCTCTTCTCTGCATGGTAGGGCAGAAATAATTCAATTTTAAGATGGAAATATGGTAAAAAAAGTATATGCTGGAAAATATTCAAATTCACTTTGCACATTTTTAAATCTGCTTCTTGTTGTAATCAGGTGAGACTGGTCATTTTAGATGCTAAAATGCTTAAGTAACTTTCAGAAACCTGCCACCAAAATGGCTAGGGATAGAAAGCTGAAAATTGGCATGTTATGACATTCACTTTAGCAGAGGTGCCCACGCTCTTCCCACAGCAAAATTACTTTAATTTGCCCAACCTCAGAGTCCTTGAAAATGACACTGAGCATTTGCTGTAATGATTTCTCACTAAATTAGAAAAATGTCCAACTAAGGAGGGATTATCTCCGCATGTGGATGTGGCATAATGACTGTCAAGTGCACTGAGAGCCCCACTGGGCTTTGCAAGGTACACAGGGTCTGCAGCAGAGGCCAGTGTGTATTGGAGAATATTAATACTGTCTTGTTGGGGGCATCCATTGTGATACTCTACTGCTGTTCAGACAAAATTATGCCATATGAGGGAATTCTCTTTGCTACTTTACATATATGAGGTGCATTTTAGAGCTGAAGATTAGTTCCAAATTGTCTGGCTGACAAACTCAGTCCATAAAGGATGCAGTCACATGTGTGCCCACACTCTCTGTAATGTATGCATCCACTGGGACAGCATCACTGCAAGATCCTTTCTCGCAGCCCATGGCCTCTGTGCCTGCAACGAGGATGTGATAGTGAACTTGATTCTCCACACCTACAAAGTTTTCCAGCTGCACCCTGGGAGCCCAGCAGCTCTGGTTCAAAATCTGTTTTGTCCCCCAGGTAACTGAGTGCTGCTGCCCAGGTTTCGGAGCGAGTGAGGAGCAAGCTGGCTGGGCAATGCCACTGCCTGATCGTCTCTCTCACCATGGTGAGGAACTGTCCCTGTCTGCCTCTGCTCAGCCTCAAAACAAGAGTGTGAGGAGGCACACTTTTTTATATCAGAGCTTTTACCAGGAAGGACCAGAGAGATGGTGGGAATGTGTTGGCAGACAAGGACTTTGAGAGCCTCAACACAACTGCCACAATAACTCTTCAATAGCAATACTCAAACACCCAGTTCTCTTGTTCATCCCATCTCACTGTCAGCCAACTGGCTCAAACCCATGCTGCTGAACAGGCATGAGGAGCACACACACATGCCTCTACAGGTGTTCGTTGACTCTAGGGCCAGTGCTCTATTAAAGAGGATGCCAGACCCCTCGGTAAACCCACATTAGGCTGTTTCTGCCTCTATTTTGCAACGGCTTTTCAAAACAAGTCTGGTAAATGTGAACAGGATGGGAGGTGAGTGCAGGATGAGATGGGAGGAGAGTCTGCAGGGCCCTGCTGTGCCAATTAGGTTCCCCTGAGGGGTCTTTCCTTTTGAAACTGGTCCACTGGGGAAGGAAGGGCACACAGGGATTATGGGGCCAAGCACCGAGTGAGATTGACTGACTCTTATATCAAAGTCAGATTTCAGTCTCAAACCTGCCAAGTTCATCCCCAACAGCCACGGGAAAAAGAGCTAGGAAGATGATGCCCGTGGGGTGTCCAAACTTCAAGCTTGCCCTGCCATCCCATCTCACACGGGTAATGTGGGAAGCAAGCAGAGGAGGGAGCAGGGAGAAAGAAGTCAGAGGTCTAAGGGTTCCAGGAGTCAGTGGGTGAAGGCAGACCACCAAGGAGAGAAAGCAGCCTAAAGATTTTGTCCATGTGTCCCCATCTCGATAATGCAGCTGCCTAGTGTCACCAAGTTCTTGCAACTTCCAGACAAGGGAACACAAATCAGGCCAGACACAGTAGGGTATGGCTACTGCCTTGTGCCTGTCCTGCACTGTCATGTCTACGGTTCCCCTCCACCTCACATTTTCCTGGGTGTCCACAGAAGTTCACAGTGTGCCATGGGCTGCAAGGTCGTGGTCTCCACTCCCCCATGGGATGGAGCTATAGGAGCCTGTAGATCTCCTGGACCCACAGCTATAAAAAGAGCTTCAGGGAGCTGGGAAGGCCAAAAGGCAACACATTTGTTTTATGGACAGGAGTTGAGGCTGCCCCAGCAGTGGCAATTTCACCTGCTGTACCTTCATCCTTGCTGCCCAGGGATCCCAAGCCCACAGCTTCCCACAGCAAGTTCAGCCTGTGTGCGGAGCTGTGTTGACCTTCTCCACGGGGATTTCCCATGAGGGATGACATCTCCCTTCCTGACTCTTCCCGGTGGCCTCCGTTGTTTCGGACATGCTCCAGAATGAGTCCCGTCCCGGCAGGGACCGACGGTAGCCCAGGGACCCAAGCACGTTTCCCGGACCTGAAACCGGCCGGGTCAGGTGGTGCAGCTCCCCGCACAAAAGGCCTTTCCCTGCACAGATGGAGCGACGGCGGGAGCGCCGGGCCCTGAGGGTCCTGCGTCCGCGGGAGTTTGATGCCGGTCCAGCCCTGCCGCCGCGTGTGGCACCCCGGGTCTGCGGGACCTGCCGGCTGCTTCCGGCGGGGCTCTCCGAGAGCCACCGGGATGAGCCACCGCGCGTAAAAACGGCAAAGTGCTGCCGGGAGGCTGCGGCGGCCGAGCGGGGCTGCCGGAGCCCGGTGGTCGTGAGGGAGCCCCAGTACGGCCGGCCCCGGCCTCAACCCCGATGGGTTAGCGAGAGGCCGGGGCAGTCCTTCGCCGCTGATGGCGGCGGGCACATGGAGAGAGGAGCCGAGCCCTCCATCAGCCAGGTATCTGTATTCACGTGCAGCCGTACGTATCTATGGGTACACACTGTGCATCTCTCTCCGGCAGACTTGCTACTGGGGTGGGAAGGAAATGTGTTCAGCCCAGTCTCTCCCCAGTCCGACCTTTAGCTTCGCGGGGAGGACCGAAAGAGCTCCCGGGACAGGGGGCAAGGGTCCCCCGCACCCCGTACCTTCAACTCGACCCGGGGAAAGGAAGAGTCCCCGCCATCTGCGGTCGCCGGGGCGGGAGGGTCCCGGTGCCGGGCTACGGCCGAGTGGGTTGGAGAGCGACGGTGCTCCCAGCGCACGACCGCAGACACCGAGTGGCTGCTTTCTACGCGAAGGAAAGGACATAAACCACCAACGAGCTTTTATTGTTATCATAATCATTATTATCATCGCCATCATCTGCACATAAATAAATAAATAAATATCTCCCGGGGGGAGGGAGTGGGATGGAACGGTACAACCACAGCTGTATGCCCGGCAGCGACTAAGTCGAAACAAAACCGAGAGCAATTTTTGAAAGAAAAAAAAGGGGAAAAGGAAAATATAATAATCCAAGCAGCCTTCGACCCTCCCCATCCGCCTGCTTTCAGACACCGCCGAGTTACCGGAGCAAGCCCGGGACAGTATCCCTCCAGGCGGACGCACCTCCCGGCACCGCGCAGCATCCGCGCCTGTCTCGGTGCGCGGGGAGGTCTGCGAGGACCTTCCCGGGCTTGGGGCTGTGCCTGGGGGGAGACAAGTGAGAGAGCACTACAGGGGGACGCCTGGGGTCCTAGGGAGCAATTTATTTACAACAGGATGCCAGGATACCCGTCCTCATGGGCCGGGGGACTAGAAAGGCTAGAAAGTCCTTTGTAAATTACACAAATTATACAAAACAGTATAAAAATCCTTCGGCTGCATGTCAGCACCGGGGCAGGCAGGCCTCCTTCCCCTGCTCTCGCCACAGTTCCTGGGGAGCCGGGGTGGGTGTGCAGGGGGCTAGGGCGTGACTGCGAGACCTCTGTCGTCCTTCCCCGAGGAGGACGGAGACATGCGCAAGTCCTCGTCGTCTTCCGAGCATTTGGTGGTGGAAAGGGATGAGCATTTGCAGCTGTGGCCGCTCCCCCCGCCCCGGTGTGAGCTACTTTTGCCTTCTTTCTTGTGTTTTACCCGTCGGTTCTGGAACCAGATCTTCACCTGCTTCTCGGAGAGGTTCAGGTAGGTGGCGATCTCGATTCGCCGCAGCCGGGAGAGGTACATGTTCGAGGCGAACTCCCTCTCCAGCTCCAGGAGCTGCGTGCTGGTGAAGGCGGTGCGCATCCGCTTGCTGCTGGGCAGCTGGCTGGACGTGCTGTCTGGGAACGGAGCAGAGCGTACGGTCAGGATCTGCTGGACACGCCGCCGCCCACCCCGCAACGTCGGTCCCCCGCCGGTCCCCGCCGAGCCCTCCTCGCCACCCGCTCTGGGGGGTCACAACCCTTCCTAGTCCCCAGGAGGCCAGTGACCCGGCAAGCGGCTGCCAGGCTGGAGTCCGAGCTCACGGGGTACCGCGGCCGCCTCTACCCGTTCGCACGGCCTGGATCGGAGGCTCTGCGGGCAGCAGCAAGGCTTCCCCTGCGCATCGTCCGAGGCACCAGCAGAGAGAGGTGCCGGGACTCCCCGTCCAACCTGCTAGTGCTGGACAGGGACTCTCCTCCCCCAGTGCCTTCGGCAGGTTCCCCTGGGATCCCCATCACCTCCCCGGTTCAGTGCTGTCATGCAGGCATGCACCACACCGCTTCCCAACCCTGCCCCCTTACCCACGGAGATGCAGTGGAACTGCCGGGGGTCTGGCAGCGGGTAGGCACCCTGGTAGAGCGCCGGTGCGTGCCCGACGCTGACGGCGGAGACAGAGTGCTGCTGGCGGGCCAGAGGCGAGTGGCAGTACTGGGAGCCGAAGGGGGGGAAGGAGGCCTTGATGAGGGGGATGGCGGGCGGCGGCGGGTGCAGCTGGGAGGCGGTGACACAGAGCGGACAGACGCAGAGCAGCCCGGCCTTGCGAGCGTGGCAGGCGCCGGCCGGCAGCCCGGGCAGCGGGTGCGAGGGGTGCACGGCGTAGGGGAAGAGCGGCGGCGGCGGGCTGCCCTCCCCCTTCTTCTCGCCCGCCTCCCGCAGCACTAGCGAGTCCACTAGGAAGGAGCGCGGCATGGCCCCACGCAGCGCCCGCGCAGCCCCCGCGCGGCGCCGCTGGCCAGCCTGAGTGGTGCTGAACGGGACCCGCCGCCCGCTTTAAATAGCGCCCGCGCCATGTGATGGCGGCGCCGGGCGCTCAATGGGCTTTCTGTGGCTCTTCTCTTGGCATTCACGCCGCACGCTCCCTCATTATTTCCCTTGTTAACTAAATGAACTGCATAATGTACTCTATTCTTGTCGACCCCACCCACGCCGTAGCAGGCGGCCTCTCCCCTCCTCTCCCTTTGGCGGGGTTATTTTCTCATTCTCTCGCGATTTAATATTCTTTTCTTTCTCTTTATCGCTCTCCTTCGCTTTCAGCCCAGCTTTCAGCCCGCTCCCCCCTGTTTATTTTGCCGGCTGCAGCCGCGGTCTCTGCCGGCGCCAGCTTTCCCTGCCAGGCCCCGGCGCTTTTCCCACCTGTGGCACCAGGTCGGCCCCCCAGCCCCGACGGCCATTCTCCCTCCCCTCGCCTCCGGGATGCTTCGTCCCCACTACCGCGCCTGCTGCTGTTCCCAACCCCGCGTCTTTGTTCCCAGCCCGGTGCCGGGACCTGCCGCTTATGGCTGTCGCCGCCGTCGGGCGAAACCTCTGGCCTTAGAGATGTGCCCGCCGTTGCTCCATCGGCAGGGACATCCTCCAGGCCTCTATGTGGGCGTAGGCGCCCGGGCACAGATAACGGGTATGGAGCGCCACAAGCATTTCAGCTGCACTGGTCCGGGTATAGAAAACCCGACACACAGACACCGCTCCGCGTCGGCGGCATCCACGGCGGGCGCTTCAGCGGAGGGAGAAGAGGCGCTCGGCGCATTCCGCATTCTTTATACCTGGTCCCTCTGCTCGGTCTTAGCACCTGCCACCGATATCACCTGCCATCGCACCATCGCGCTCCACGTGCGGCGGCCCCGGTCCCGGCCGCCACCAAGCCGGTCAGGCTCGGCCCCGCATCGCTGCGCACAAGGGCGCCGGGAAGCCCCTGGGGCCACGGGGACCGACAGGGAAACGGCTCATTTCTCCCGAACGATGGGATTTAACTTAAACACTGCTGCGGTGCCTGAATGTTTTAGCACAGGGATCTGCAAAGCTCATGGCAGTCTCCAAAGCGAGTGCACGTCCGTCAGAGCTAACGCGCACCGGCGCTGCCCCGCGCAGCGGCTCCCGGCGTCGCGCTCTGTGGAGCTTGTGGATTTAGTAGGTGAATAAGGAATGCTAACAAATTAGAAAAAAAATTATCGTAATATCTTCCCTGATTTTCCCGTTTAATATACGGAGAATAAAAACACAAACGCATCTACCGCCTCCTGTCAAAACGTGGAGAGATTACTCTCTGCAGTAATCTCCCCGCCTCGAAACTAAATGGACTTTTATTAAAGGGGGTGAAAAAAGAGGGAAGAGAAATAAAAGCCTTGAAAGCAGTGTACTCCCGTGTCTCCGGTTGTGCAGAGGTTGTTGTGTCTGTGTTCACATTCCTCACTGAAATCCATGGGAGTTTTGCCGAGATACTGTTGATGCTCGAGCCTAGAAATATACTGATGTGCAAAAATGAAAGGCGTAACTTACAGAGCGAACAAAAACGAATGTTACTAAACATTCAGTCCCGCAACGATATAGAAAGGATTCCCAAGTGCCCTTCCCCTGAAAGCGTTAACGGGGTTTGAATTTTTTTTTTTGTTTGTTTGTTTGTTTGTTTTATTTTTAAGGAAAAGGTATTTTAAAACATTTTCCGCTGGAGCTGGCGCCCGGTAAGGGGCATCTCTCCTCGCTGAGAAGTGTCTCGCCACCGGGGGGGTGGTGGATTCAGGCTTATGCCGAGGGATTCCCGCTGCCCAGGGGCTGAACCCCGGGGCTCCGAGCCGCAGGGAGGCAAAGGGTTAACAGCTTCTGAATGCACACCAAGCCCAAAGCTACTGGGAAAGAATATCCAAAAAAATAACCAGTTTTTTTTCCAGCCGCTGGACCTTATTGAATGTCATTGAAGAAAGTTTTGAATGCCAGATAAAGAGAGGCGAATTAAAGTGTGTGACAGCAGAGGATAAGCAAACACAAAGAGAACTCTGTCACACTTTGGGTAAAATCCGTGGGCTTTTTACCAAGCCTCTTCGCTATGATTGAATTAAGTAATAGGAAAACATTTTCTTTCAGTTTAGAGCCATTAGACAAAAACTTCAAAGCGAATAACACTTTTTAATGTGCAGCCCAACAATGGAATCTGTTTTGTGCTGAAATGTTTAAATGGTTTGTTGTGCAACTGATGGCTGAAATAACCTAGACTGCAACAAAATAGCATCCTTCAGGCCGTTTTATAAGCGTTTGAAACTAGCACAGATCTTTAATCCCAGCGCTTCAAACTAGACCCCCTCCCTGTCTTTTTGCGTCTCCCCACCATTTCTGGGGTTTTTTGTTTGTTTGTTTTTTGGGGTTTTTTTTTGATAGTGGAAATTCTCACCGTATATTTGCTGTCTCGAAGCGATCGCCGCTAAACGAAAACGGCACCGAGAGCGGGGTAAAGAGCTCCGCCGGCGGGGTACGCACAGCAGGCGGCTCGAGGGGCATGGGTGGCGGGGGTCGGGGGGAGCCGCTTCCGGTGTTGCGGGGCGGCCCCCGCACGGACCTGCCTGTGCTGCGTGGGGTGGGCAGGGCGGCTGTCCCGGCCGTGAGGGGGGTCCTGTCGGGACGGGGGCCCCGGTGGCACCGAGAAGTGCCGTCGCTTGGGCTCCGGAGGGAAAGAAACGCTGGGTGGTAATTGCTACCCCCGCGCCCTGCACTCGCTGTCACACCTCCAGGAGAATGGTATGTGGAGAGGGAGGCATTAGAGTGCGCATCAGCTGGGGGACCCTCAGGGAGCAGAGCGTCAGGGGTCATTGCGGGGGATGAAGGAGAGAGAGGGAAACAGAGTTAGCACTGAGTGAGCCTTGCCTTCCTCCCCGGGGCTGGGTGGCCTATGGCACCGCTGCCTGCGAGGGAAGAAGGTGTCACACTGCCGCTGCCTAAGGGTGGCTGTGTGGACGTCGGCTGAAAAGAGCTCCCTCATCATTTTGAGGGACCAGCCGTCACTGCCTTTTGCAATGAAGGCTTCTCTCTCCGGGGCAGTTGCTCTTACTGTCTGGGGGTGGGAGGTGACACACACCATCAATCCCTAAGCAGAGTATGGAGAGGTGCATTAGTCTGGGAGAAGAGAGGAGGGGAGGATGCAATCTGGCTGGGGTAGGATGGAATCACTATTTCCAAGAAGACCACGTCCTTGGTAGCTGAGGAGGACTAATGATTTGTGAGTGACTGTAATATCCCCCAACCTAGTCCAAGAAGTGATTTTCTAATGGCAAATACCAAAATGTAAATCAAAACCAGTTCTGTACCACAAGCCACACACCATGTGATGGATTGTCTCAGGAAAATGCCTTTTTACATTGGACAAACACAGACAGGAGCAAGTCTGTGAGATATTTGTGCACCCCTTTAATTAGCTTGACCAAAGAATGATTCTGAGTTTACTTGATTAACTAGAAATAGGTTTTTTAAAAATCACTGCTTGATCAGCAAAACCGATTTCTTTGGCTGCTGTACTTGCTTCATTGGTCTCTTACTTTATAGTACAGGACTAACTGCATTAACAGATATACAAAACATGTTATTTTTGGCTACTTACTGTTATTACTGGCTACTTACTTACAGCCATGTTCTGTACAGAATGAATGTTTCCCACAGGCTTATCTTGCACAGTGACACAACAGGGCCTGTGTGACCAGCCAGTTCAGTAGTGTTTATTTCCACAGCATCTCAGAGGAGAGGTGGAGAAAGCTCTGTTCTTCTGCTGGGCCAAGGTGAAGTGAAGAGGGCTGGTACCTATTTGGGACCAGCAGGTGATGCTTGTGGAGTGTTCGTGTCACCCTATATTTACATAAAACTCAGTGTTTGAAAACTGCAGTGTATATTTTGTGCACTGATTTTGGTCAAATACTAGAAGCATTTCTCACCCTCAAAGCCAGGGTTCAGGGAAGGGAAACAGTCAATGAGAAGAATGCAAGTATTAAGTACCTGCAAAAAAGCCAAACCCCAATTTTTCGTCATGAGCTCAGTGATCTACTTAACACTGACTGTGAGTACCATCAGAGAAGCACGAATAAAACCCAATCGGAAGACAGGCCACATCATGTCAGACCAGGAGCCCATCTACAGCCATAACTTCTCTGCAGCAGTGGCTGTGATGGAAATCCAAGGAAGTCTATGAGAAAACAAGAAACATAGAGTGATCCTTCCACAGTTTACTCCTGGCAACCAGTAAGCTGCAATATGAGGGATTCCAGAAACATAGGTGATGTTTGTGTTTAATTTCAGTTTTTCCAAAATAAAGGCTAAAACACAGGGTTGGGGTTTCCCCCCCCCGCCATGAAGTTGCCTTATGTTTTTCTTCATCTCTTGTCTTATCTATCAATTCCTTCCAAATTTATAATTTTATAAATTTGGTAGCCTACCAGCAGTGGTTTTAAAGGGGGCTTAAAAAAAGATGGAGAAACTGTTTATAGGGACAGATAATGGTGTGATAAAAGGGAATGGGTTTAAAATCAAAGAAGAGAGACTTAAATTTATTAGGAATAAATTCAGAGGGTAGTGAGATACTAGAACAGGTTGCACAGAGAAATTGTAGATGCCCCATCCCTGGAAGTATTCAAGGCCAGGTTGGATGGGGCCCTGAGCAACCTGGTCTAGTGGGTAGCACCCCTCCTGGGTGGAGGGGTTGAAAGTAGATGATCTTTAAGATCCCTTCAAACCTAAACCAGTTTATGTTTCTATGATCCAGCCCTGCCACATTTCCATCGTGGTTCATTCAGTTTCATCTAATTGCCATCACAAGCTATCCAGTCAATAAGTAATCTTGCCAGTAAAGCCTGTGTCACAGGAGGACCAAATCAAAGCTGTTCATCTCCAGGACCTTCATTTTTTTTCCTTTTATTGTTTTCCACAGCAGATATTTAGGGTAGAGATTTGCCATTTAAATCTTCTTCAGTCCCATTGCTTGCTAACAGGGTTGGTCTATAAGGGAATCCTGTACTCATCTTCTAAGAAGACATTATCCTGTTCTGTTTGCCTTCCTTGATTTGAACCTTTCACTGAGGAGGACGTCTCAAAGAAGTAGTTGTACAGAAATGGTGGAAAAGTAACAGGAAAAGTAGGAATATGTAAAATCAAGCAATTTAAAATAACTTTTTGCTTTTAGAGAGACCACATTTCAAATTGGTGGAAACCTTGCAAGATAAAAGTACACACAGGATGGAAAAGAACTTGAGAGCAATGAAGACAAGGAATTGTAAAAAAGGAACGAGATATTAGTTCTGCAGACATGATTAAATTATGAAATTAGAGATAAAATCCTTCAACCTTCAGAATGACCCCTATTTCCCAGGTTTTTTTTTACTACCTCCTTCCCCTTTATTCAAATTTCTCACCTTTAGGTATTCTGAGTCCTCTACAAACTGAAAGTTATTGAGGTTGTCAGTCTGTTCTTTGAGAACATCCAAGGGGAAATTCTGTCATCATGTATGGTAAGAAACCATATCATATCTGTTATTTATATGAAGCATTTGAACACTTCTCTGTAGCTGATGTACTTCTTCTCAAGTTTTAATCACATTCATGTGGCAAGTACTCAACAAACTGTATTGATCTGTAGCATGTGTACTTGAGCTTAGGGGTACGCTGGTTTCAGTGCTGGCTTCTTGTCCCCTTCCTGGCAAATTTGGAGGATTTTGCAGTGATTGTGGTTATTGCTGAATGAGACAGCTGGTTAGTGCATTCTGTGATGTAAGAGAAACAAATAAATGTTTATTAGATTCACTGTTAAAGATCTTTCTTCAACTTCTAAATGAAGTTGTACAGGAAGTTGACAGGAACAAGCATTTTCCCCCTGTCATTTAAAAAAGAATACCAGAGAGTGGAAGATGTTGATCCAATAAAGTCACTCAAAAACAAACTCCCAGATGGAGTTCCCCAACACACAGAAGACATTTCCTAGATGCTTTTGCAATGCTGCTATACAGCCACATGCAGAAACACACCGTGAGTGTTGCCAAAAGAGGAGTATGGCAAATGGGGTAGGGTGTTTTGCATTGGATCAAGGGCTGGTAGGTTGCACGTGGTGAGTGGCAAGGATTCTGAGAAAAGAGGGAGGCTGGCTTACCTGCCCCAGGGTTTCCTGGCCACTGCTGGTGGCATAGTGACAGAGCCTGAAAGTTCCAGATCAGAACTGTATAGCTCAGTTCCTTCTTTTGTGTTGACAAATATATGTTCTTCAAGTGTTTATCACACATAAATGTCAAATGATTATCTTAAGTGTTTATTCAGCTTGTGTAAAGCAGACCGCACCAAGGCATGTTAATTCCTTTAACTTGCCAGTCCTGACAGTAGACTGAGAAAAGGAACACTTTGAACTGAGAAAATAATTTCTCCTTTTCATTACATTTTGAAGACTTAAAAACCCTTTTGAACACAGTAGAGTATCCAGAACATATTAGGTCACATGTGTTTGTGTCTGCATATTTGGACATGAACCAGTATATTATATTATTAAATATATCAATTGACATATCAAATGTATAGGATGAGACAGTACACCCATGCACAACCATAATGTGGCAATTTTACAGAAATATTTTCCTGGAAGCTGAATGCATGGAAATCTTCCAGTTCATGCAGAACATTTTCTAGAGACACAAAACAACCATTGGTTAACAAAAACAACATCAGGGATATTAAGTCAGTACATGGCAAACATATGTGATGGCACTGCAGTTTTTGTGTATTTCAAATGCAAGTAAAGCCTGTGAACCTCTTTCTTCTGCTTCTTTGTTTTTGTAAGTATGATGACCCAACACATACTAAGTTTGGATTTGTAGTTGTTATAGTCTGTCCTGGATTAGTAGCAGACCTAGGAATTTTCCTACTCAAAACACAAACATCACAAATCGGAATTCATGCCCTTTTGCTGTTGGATCTTCATATTCCACATTTGGACAGTAGTGTCAAAGACTCTCCTGTCATGTGGCCCTGTGTACCTGGTGTGTAGAATCACAGTTGAGCTACTGCTGGGGATGCACATGAGCAAAGAACCTCAAGGCATCTCTTGGAAGAGTTCACTTCTTGGCTTTAGCCTAGTGTCCCAGTCCTTCCCATCATGGGCTAAGGTGGTTCCCTCCATTATGCTTCAGCAATACTGTCCATCACATGATCCCAAGCAGAGCTGTCTTATGTTTTGGGAAGATAGCCCAAAGCTATGTGCTTTGATATGGAAAAGATTATCCCAAAATATGAGCCTTATGCCAAAGAAGTTCAATAGGAAGGCAGTATACTCCAAAATACAAGTTGGGTACAATGGACTTCTGGAATCCCAAAGAACTTGTCGGACACTTGAACTTCAATTCTTGCAGTTTGTGTGAAATAGTCGCCTATGAAAGGATAAATTTATGGCCATATAAACACTTATTGGCAGCCTTTCAAAATATTCTTTAACCCCTGTAAGAAACGAAATAATCTTAGTCAAACTTTATTCCTCATGTAGTTCTACTGTGGATATATAAACTCTTCTCAGAAAGTCACCTGCCACTGTACTTGTTACAGACATATAGGGAATGCACTGTTTTAAGAGGAGGGAGTCTACGCAAGAGCTGGTCATTGTTGACCGCCTTTGTAGTCAGTCAGGCTGCCTCTGCACCTGTGCAGAGGAATTCATTTGACTTATTTCAGAAATCCTTAAAGTTACAAAAAAAAATCCCACCAGAAATGCCCACCTGGTGCTATGAAGTATCCCAAAATGCCTAGCCCAAATGCATGTGCCCAACTGAAGTCCACTTGTACTCTCTCTCTGTGCTGTTCTGCCACAGCTGTTGCCTTTTCTCATGGATGGAAGCTGCAACTCTTTGGAGCATGGACTCTTCAGAAGCCATGGGGTTGCCTAGTGTGGGCTGTGTGGAACCCCTCTACTCCCACTTAGACTTTTATGTATGAATCATTGCTTTTTTGACACTTCTTGCAGCTTGTCTAGGTGAGGTCAGAACCTTATAACTCTGCTCCTGTCCCAGAGTATGGAAACTAGTTAGAACCCTGTGTGGGTTTGGTCTCCCTGTCCTGGGACGCCAAACTGATCCATTACATTTTAGCCATTTCTCTTTGCTCTGTATTTTCTAATTTTTCCCCCTAGTTTTTCAATTTCACTCCTTCTTTGCATGCCTTCCCTACTTTTCCTTCTCTTCCTCAGAGTGTTTGTAATTTTCTCCATCACCATGTTCCCTCACTGTATCTCTTTTCTTCTCTTCAGTCAGATCACTATCTCAGTAAATGGAACAAATCTAATCACTTTTTATCCAGAAGTGTGAGAGAAAAGGTTTGAGTTGGAAGTCTTCCAATTATTGCCTCCAAAAGATAAAACTAGGAGGGTTGATAATGTCTTCTCCAAATTTTTCACATTGCCCCGATGTGAAAAAAACCCCAAAGAGTATACCGCAAAAGGACAGTATTTTGTCTGCTGCAGATTAGGAGACTCTACTGTCTTGGTCACAGGCCCATAAAAAGAAACGATAAGTTAATACTGCCATAAAGAGCAGGCTCACAGAAAAGCAATGTTGCAATCTGGAAAGATGAGGAGATAAATTTCAGAAATTTCTGCAGATGTCAGGAGACTAATTGTGCCCAGAGATGAATAAATACTTAAGCCCAGTCTTCAGCATCAAATGAAAAAGCTCAGCAATTGCACAAATTGTCCCTTCTTCTTCTTGAGCGATTTTAACCAAACTTTCACTTGTTCTTTTTTTCATGACCAAGCTTAGATAAGATATTGAAATACTTTCCTTCATGGTTAAAAACAACTGGAAAGGCACTGAAAGAGGGGAAGGTATCAAAATTCCAAATCCAGGGTGGCTTTTTGTGTGTTCATTGGTATACTTAATGTACACACAACAGTGCCTAGGACATTCTCTTTGCTAAGTAATATACTGGTCAAGTTGCTTAGGTAAAAGATACGAGACTCTCTGCAAGAGGATCATTATTACAGCAATGTTTGAAGGGTAAAACTGTGTCCAATACATGTTCTCCAGTTGTTTGGTCATTAAAATAGCCACAGATTTGGCTTGACCCAACAGAGAAATCAAGGTCACATAAAGGAGCTTAAATATCTGCTCATCAGTAGTGGTATGACACAGACATCTCTTCCCCAGCCACTTCTGTGTCTGGGAGCAGGCAGGCAGTGCAGAGCCCTCTCTGCAGCCTTTCTGCCATCCACAAAGACTCTTCAGCACTGACAAAGGCAGAGCAAGAAAAAATGGAACTAACCCTCATACTTGCATTTTCAGTTTTATCCCCTTTGACAGATGAGCTGTCCTACACCAAGAAAAAACAGACTGAAGTGTGCCTGCCATGAGTTTCCACCTCACTTGTCCTGTGGACACCATCTGCTTTTCATGCCATCAAATCCCTTTGTTTCCAGCAGTATAATCAACCTCATATCAGGAGACTTCTTCCTCCCTTCAGAAGGGATAGGAGTTTTTTATCACCAGTGGTCTCAAAACTACATCTTCCTTTGGGAGCTGAGGCAGGGAAGGAAAACTCCTGAGCCCAATTTGCTTTGCTGTCCCAGGCAGGATTCTGCAGCACCTCAGTACAGGAAGCACCTTTCTTTTAAGGAAGGGCAGCAGTACTTTGGAGGATGCAGTGATGAACCTTGATATTGCTGGGCTTCCCTCTTCGATATTACAGCCATTTTGGTACCTGTAGTACCAAAGTCCTGGCCTTATTGTCATCCTCTTCATGAAGCTCTTTGCCCAGGGTATTTGCCTGGGTTGATCTGTTTTTAGGTACTGCATTTTTACCACTTGGTCCATCCATGTTTTGGTCAGAATGCTGTCTTTGGCTCAGGGAAGCTTGGCTTGTCTCACCAGAGGGAAAAAAACAAATAATTTGCAGTACTGAGTGCTTCCACAGAGAGAAACCCATATAACAGCTCTCCTTTATTTTAGATATTTTGGGAGAGCTGTTTTTAGATTTGATTACTAAATCAAATTTGTATAAATCACTAAATCAATTGTGTGCATTTTGTTTGCGCACACCTTTTGACTTTACTATAGTACTTAATGTGAAAACTTAGTTTAATATATAGGATTAGCAGAACTTCTATGAAGCACAGCCGTTTCACATCCCATGAGTTGCAGTTCACAGCATTTATCGTTTTTCATCCAGACGCACATATACAGAGGCAGACACTGAGTGCAAATACGTGCCTCTCCCAAGGCAGCAGAAGTGTAGGACTTACTTCTTACAGACTTTGTGGCTTAGGCTCTGGTCCCGAGGTTGTCAGGATTGGAGAGAACCTGCAGGTGAATCCAGCTGCAACTGCAGGCTGTTACTGTCCCCCTGGCCTGGAGACGTGGCCTCCTGAGGTTCTGGACCACTTGTCCCTGCCCTATGGCCACCACACGTGCTCCTGCACAGCCTGGGGTTGCTGGATTAGACATTTTTACAAACTCATCAAAGTTGTATTTTTAAAGGAAGAGGAAGTATCTGACAGGTTTACCCCATGTTATTTAAGCAGTAGATTCAACAGAGCATATATGTGTTTCTTAGAGGAATTTAAAAAGGGTTAGGAAGGAAGAGGAAAGCGTTATTGTAAGGAGGCACAACTGCAGGACTTGTGTTGTTTGTGGCATGCTATTGCATGAGGGTGTGTGTCTGTATGCTGGTTGCTCGCTTCCTTGATATGGTGGGAACCACATTTTTTGTGTGGGATTTGGACATCCCACTTTTGGAAACATGAGTTTCCTGTGGGGAATTGCCTGTGGGGAGGGTAGTGCACAGCACTGTGGGCCCATCCAGGGGGCTGATCGTGGTCAGCACGCAGCAGAGGGGCCCTATCCCAGCCAGGGATCCTGGGCAAAGTACCCCCATGGTCAGCCCTGCTCCCATCAGCCACCACCCTGCATGACCAGCCAGGATGCTGTGCCCATAGTTTCTGGATAGGCTCTCTGAGACTCCCTGCCATACTTTCCTAAGACATCCCCAGAGGGGTAAAAGGCTGGGGTCAGAGTAATTTGTTTCTCCATAGCAAGTTTGCAGGAACAAGCAGCATTTAGGGTGCTCCCCAGGCCCAGGGGGTGCAGCCCTCAGCTTCTCCTGCTGACCTTTGCTGCTGCCTTTTCTCACATGGGGGATGTTTGTGTGTGGCTGTGAAAGGGGGTCTCTTGTTTTTGCCATGGCCATCACCACGTAGTACACAATGACACACAAGCTGCTTGGGGACAGCCTCTGAGGTGACAGTGGCCTTGTGGTGCTGCTGGCTGGGTTTTGGCAGGTCACAGTGCTGGCCATAACCAGGAGTCCTCAAGCTTGGTGTCCATGGTGGTAACAGTTCCACAACTTCTGTGTTGTTGCATATTTCAGAAAGGCTTCTCTGCCTCTTCCTAAAGTAATATGATTTAGATCAGTGCTAAAATCTTGCTTTTGAAGGAAGGAGACCTTCTGAGAGAATTACTGTATTGGTTGCATGGGATAGGGAAAAAGAGCACAAGAGTATGTGTGTGTTGTGTTCGTCTATTCAGGACTGTTCCAAGCTTGTCTGTGGGTGAGTTACTCCTTTGAGACAGATGTTTGCAATCTAAATTAGGTCTAAATCTAAAATACTTTGCAGACATGACAGCAAATCCCATGTAAGACCTCCTCAGAAGTAGGCTGAATACCCAGTGAAGGCTGCTAATACAGAATCAAAATCATGACAAATGTTTCCCTCTCTCTGAAAAACAAAGTCAAAGAAATACAAAAGATGCCAGTATAACTAAACATAAGAAAAAACCCCCCAAACTAAAACCACACATACAAAGGTGCGAGTCTGAAAATCACTGTTGTGGCTTTCACGAAGCCTATAAGTATGCAGAATGTAATTCAGCTGCTTGTTAGCTCAGGTTATTTGTCAGGAATCAATTCAACACTGTAATGCTCTTCTGAGACCAGCTCATTCTGCAGGCTCCCGATCACTTCAGAAGCTGCTGTCAGTGGGATCTTTGCCTGGGAAGCATTGCAGGTCCTGTCCCATCTCTGTCACAGCTTAGAAATTTTGTTTGATGTTTAAAGAATATTACCTTGTTTTCTGTGTTTCTTCTACATTTGGATTGTATTTCTCCTGTTTATATGAGCTTGTTCAACCCAGGCAATGTGGGAAAAGCAGTATTTCAACACCCCTTGCACATGTCCCTTTGGTGGCCCCTTCAGTTATGCTTGCAAGTGAGAAATAGCAAAGGTTACCACTGCTGCAGTTCTCTTGAGAGGAGGGGAAGGCAGCCAAGACAAGAGTGTGTGCAAGGTAAGAGCACTACCACTTCCAGTTTCAACAAATATTATTTTTACTATTTAAAATTTTATGGTAAAAATGAGGTAATAATTAGGAGAAGTTCTCCCTTGGCCATGGAAAAATGTCACCAACAGAGTCTCACAGAATAGCTCAGGAGAGAAAGGCACATATTTCATTGGAGTTAAAAACTAACAAAGAACAACAAACAAAAAAGTAACCCATTCATTTGATATTTTTTTAAAATGGCAAGTTGGGAAAAAAAATGTTGCCATTAATGATGCATACCCCCTTTGGCTTTTATTTCTCAGACCAGCATATCATATTTATTCTGTCATTGCTCCGATCTGTTGCTTAACATCAGCCTTTGGGCAGTTGGGCACGGTGTATGGCTGCTGGCATTTGTCCAGCTCTCAGACTCCAACAGGACCAGTGCTGAGAGACTGTGGGCCCTTACAAGGGAAAAACTACTACATCTATGCTTCTTTGCCTCAAATTAAACTTTATTTCTTAAATATTATCACATCTTCGGGTTTCTGGTCAAATGTGCTTTTAAGTCAGTGGAAGAAATGCCACTGCTCACAATGGCTTTTGAACACCTACCACCTTGCAATGCTTTCCATGGGTTTGTAGTTGTCCCCTCTTCAGTGGATTTGTTTTGTGCTGTTCTTCACACCAGCATGAGGAATAAGTTTCAGCAGCCTCTGATCCTCCTTCCACTTCTTGGTTTATGCTCACAAAGCTCTATACACCATTCTAACATCAGAGGGTCCATGGAACACTGTGCAGCCAACCACCCCACACCCTGAATATACCAACAGCAACAGCAGGAGCTGCTGAGCTGTGCTCACACTTTAGAGGGCCTTCAGAGAAGGGAAGTCTTGTGTGGTGAAATCCAAGGTAGGAGCTCATGTCAGGCAATACAACTTGCTTACGATGTGTTTACTACATTAGGGTTTTTGTAGGGAGCAATACCATTATTTTCAAGCAAGTCCCCAGCTATCGCCTTATATTACACTTAGGCTTGGTTGACAGAATGGTTTGAGTATGTGCAAGTCAAGTGCTTTCTGGAAAAGAACAAATTGGGAAGCTCTGCCTGAGAAGCATGTGAAGTGGGAAACAGCCTGTAAACGTGGGTGTGAGGACCTGAACCAGTTACTGGGCCCTCAAGAAGCAGCAAAGCAGAGGCACAGTGGAAACATTTGGATCAAATCTTACTCAGAAGATGGCCCCTCATCTGAAAATGAATGTAGAAGATGAGATCGCAGAGGCTTCAGGCTACACACCTGCCTCTACTATGCTGCATTGCTGGTGAGGCCGGTGCAGCCCCAGAAGACAAAGTACACCCACCCATGAGGAAAGCATGTTCTCTCCATAGCTAGACCATCCAAATTCACCATGCTCACTCTGTGACTTTGTGTCCAAGTTATTGAGTGGATGGAAAGCTGAGCCACAATGGTAAAGTAACACATTTAAAAACTAAATACTGTTTGTTCCACTCCTTATAAGTAGCCATGTTTTGACCCCTTTGCTGAAAAGATTTCAAGGGTCTGAGTCACTAAACTCAGCTTTCTCTGCTGACAACAATAAGTGTGACTTGCACAATGCACGTATCAATTGTGGAACGCAGAAAACCACAATCAGTGTATGGCCTGTCCCCATCTACTTGCACAGGTAGTGACTATTTCCTTGAAGGCCACTTTTATGAAGATTCACCTCCAAAAGAAGAGTGTAAAGCAGAGTACATGCTCACTGCTTGGCTTCTTCTGGAGGACAATTGCCCTGCAAGCTGTGCACAATGCCTTCCAGCACAGGAGGCTAAATCCCAAAGAGAGAATAATAATGTGCCTGAGTCACATTTGCTACTTTGTCATCCATTGCAGAGCTCTGCATCCAGAAGTAGGAAAGCACTGAAGAACAAGAGTATTAGAGCCCAGAAACTACCAAAGTCCTATTTCTGTGTTAACTGCAGTACAGTACATCCACCTTACTGTATAGACTTGATGAAAACTATGGTATTTTTAACCTTTGATGATTCTAGGAGTTGGAGAAGGCTCTGAATTTACAGGTTTTACATTGGTTGACATTTTTCATTTTTTATTAGTATCATTAGAATAGAATAAACTTGTGACACATAAGGACATAAGTTCAATGCAATTAGTTAATATAATTAATAACAGGAAAGACGCTTGTCTTTCTATTGCAGAGGATGAAAACCAGACACAAATATATTCTTGAGCTTTTTTTCTGCATATGTCTCAAAGGTTCCTTTGTCCACTTTCTAGATTGCTCTTAGAAATGCCTTTTTCAAGCAGTGATTATTCATGGTTTCACAATGGACATGGAGGTCACTATTAGAATCAAAAAATTAAAACCTCCAAATTTTTCTTTTGCCATTAACTTCTAATATGGAACAAAAAAAGTCTTTATTTCCTTCAATAATAGATAAGGGTCAAAGGCTACACATTAAAATCCCCTCCATTAGGCACAGTCAATTGAATTTTGAAGTTGGGTTTTCTATTCTGGAGTCTTGGTTGGGAACTAAATATAAGAAGAAGTCACATTTCCTGGAAAAAAAAAAAAGCCTGAGGACAAAGGGACCTGCTCATGAGTGTTCACACGACTCTGGGCTATAGCAGCACTACAGACCAGGTTCTGACTCTTAGCTCTAAGGAGGCAGTGATGGATGATGTCCCAGTGTGAAGGCTGAGCAGTGATAAATGAGGCAGCCATGCTGAGCACACTCAGGGTAACATGGTAGTTTTACAACACATCATAAAACAACACTGGCTGCTGCTTTGATGGACAAAACTCATGGAGACTGGAGAGGAAATATCAGTTGCCTGTGACAAGGCATTGGGAAGGTCTGGCTGGCAACTGAATGCAAACAAGAGCACTTTTGCTGGTGCTTCTGCTAGGAGAGCAAGGACAGCTATTTTGTAGGTAAAAACAGCTTGTGCCTTTTCTCTGTGGATGGCCATTGAGGAGCTGTGGGTCGAGAATGCTGAGTAACCCAGGAGACAAAATCTCTGAGGTATTTTGAACCTTGGTCTCAGACACATAGATATTGTGGGACATTTGAGACCTTGCTCCTGGACTTTGGAAAGAGACAGGTGCCAAAACTGTGTGGTAAAAAATTCAGAGTTTAACTGATTGAGTTCATGTTTTCACCAGTCCTTTGAGTGTATTTTCCTTGTTGAAGGTAGGTGTCCTCAAGCCTGGGTGAGAGGTGAGTTGCCAGCTGATACATCTCCAGTGACCCATTTCTGTGACCTGCAACTCTGCGAGAGCAACCAGAGACAGCATGGGGTCTGGCTGAGACAGGGAGCTGGTATGGGTGGCAGGGGGCAGGAGAGAAAGAGGTGTTGAAGAGGATTAAAGTGAAATCAAAGTAACAGCCCTTTGCTAATGCCCATTTTATTGTCTTAGCTATTGGCCCTGGATGGCACAGAGTGGCATGGTAAGAAAGCAAGGCGAGTGGGAGTTCAAGATACCAAAGCGTGGGCTTAGCAGAACAACCACTGTCTAGGTTTGTGGTAGAATATAAAGCCAAACATACAGTCTCTGACACACAGAGGGAGGGGAAGAAGGAGGAAGGAGAAGGCTAGCTGGTCCTCACTGCCAGGTGGGAACCAGTAGCAAATACTCTCTGAAGGTGGTCCCAGTCTTTTCGTGGAAGTACAGGAGTGTTCCTCTTTGCCTGGCATTTACCTAAACGTAGCAAGTACTAAACCTTCTTCACAGACCTCCAGAAACATCTGGCACAGTCATTGACTATGTAAGAGTGGGAGTCATCACATTCACCCTTGGCTGCCCAAATGCTGGAGTCAAGTGGAAGTAAGTCATCTGGGCTCTGTTGTATTTCATGGAGGGAGGCAGGCATTGCCAGCCATTAACTAATCCCCCAGCAGGGCAATCTCATTTCCCTGGAACCCCATCCCAAAGCTCAGTGACATATATCACCTGTCAGAGTCACACTCCACCTCTGAGCAATGGTTGTAACCACACTGCAGTTACATTATCCAAAGCTGAAAACTCTCCTGCACATGACTGACTTTCCACATGTGAGCACATGGTGTTAAGAAGTTAAGAACATGCAGCAGTTCTCAGAGGCAATACTGAAGACAGAGAGCCTTTAAGACAGTTTTCAGTTCCTTTTGCCCTTCATAAAGTCAGAGTGTCTTAAAAAAGGGCTCATCCTTTCTTCAATTGAATGATTCAATTTTTCTTATTTGATGAAATGTATGCAAAGATTCAAAAGTGAGACATCAAAGGGGGAAAAACACAGTGATGTAAAGTATCAGAAATCAAACAAATTGAAACAAGTATCCTGTCCTGTACACAGTCTGCTACGCCTACTATCAGGAAAGTTCACTTTCCTGTAGTAGACACATCCCTATCACAGATTGCTTGGCACCTCTCCTTTGAAAAACCCTTGGTCCCACCTCTTGTCAACTCAGCAACCTGTAATCCTGAAGTTTGGATTACCCAAAGTTGTGTGACATGTAACTACAGATGGTCGAATAATAGCAAGTTGGACATTTCTGAGAAAAATACATATTTCTACGTATGCTTGATGCAAAATTTTTATTCACTGTGAAGTAGTGAAAGGACTAGACTTTCCTTAAAAGGGAATTTCTGCTCCTTCATTGTGCCTGAGACACACATGGATGGGTAAAGATGCCATGAACTCTGAGCTTGGTTTGATACCCTGGGCTCTCATGTATGTACTGCAGAGCACTCTCTGTGCAAAGCGAGGGAGAAAGAAGCACACTTCAGATCCATGAATTGCTAAATTGCAATTCAGAACAAATGTTGCCCTATGGCTCCCAAAGTTGAATGCAGAGGAATAGGAAACCTGGATCCAGTCCCAGGCAGGGTATGTTTGGTCTGATGCAAACAAACATGTTTGCATTGATCTGGACCTCAAAACACAGCAGGAAACAAAACCAGTCCCCAAGCAGGAGGATGTTAGCCCTTATGATTCAAGGCCAAGATGTAAGAAATATCAATAGGGCATACATAGTGGCAGCTTTGCAAGGCAATGGGACCTCAAAACTACAGCTGTTGGCCATTGCCTGCACCCTGTTCTGCACCCATCCTTCTGTGGGCTTCTTGACCTGCTCCTCTGTGTAACCCTGCAGTGTCCCCCATCAAGTTGGGCATTTTTACCCAGAATCCCCAAAGACTGGCTTTGTAGTTTTCATTTCTTTTTAACTTGTATTTGGAGAGACATTAAGGTCTCCTGTTGTATGATTCTTTTTGATTGGTGCACTGCAGTGAAGTGTACGCCTGCAAACTCCCTTTTTTGCATGCTGGGGAGTGAGTTCAGTTTTCCTAACAAGACAGTGTCTCCACTGGTTCAGGATCCTCTTCAGGTTCAGAATGAGGGTAGTCATCACTTCTGCCTCTCATCTCAATGATAAGCAATACAGAGAGCTCCAGATCTCAGTGAATAATGAGTCCGGCTCCCAGAAATTATGTTCACAATAATAAATCTGAACTTGTCTTCTTTGTGGTGTTTTCAAACCAGTAGCAGCCACCTTTTCAAGCTCTCATCTGCAATTTGGACACCATGCAACATGTTATGGCTGTTTCTTAGCCCAGGCCAAGAGTATCTTATATTATAACTGGGACTAGGAAAAATTAGAAATCAAGAGACATTCATCAAGTCTGCCAAACCTGGTAAACGGTAAAGCTGATTTTTTTTGCTGCTACTGCTGCTGTCCCAGATCAGCCTGTCCCATTTGCTGTGCTGATCTGGCAAAAGGTAACCCAAAGGAGGACTTTCTGTCCCATAGCAGACTTTCCCCACAGGGCTCTTTCCCTGACCCTATGTCTCCAAGACATCTCCTTTCTGTTCCTTTACATTTCGTCGCTCATTTCTGTTACCTTGGACACAAGGCTTGTGCTTGTAGCTGCCCTGCTTTTCATCTACAGAACAAGTCCAGCTCCAACCACTGTTGAGCCTCTGAACTAGATTTAGTTTTTTCTCCACTTTTTTCTTTACTCTTTACTTTGTCTTTCCTGCTGTGGTCTAAAAAAATTATATTTGGCTCTTGTTTCATAAGCAAAGAAAATGACACATAAAAAAAAAAACACAACTGTAACTGCTTTCACCTTCCCAAGTGAAGCAACATCCAAACTCCCATGTTCTCTTGAACGGATAACAGTGGTAACTGAACCTGGATGAAAACCCTTGAAGACAATTTTCTATTATATAGAAATCTATCATATAGACATCTTTGTCAAAATCAAAATGTGCCTAAGGAAGATACCAAGCATGAAAAATTTTCAGTTAGAAGAACTTGCAGTGGTTTTATTATTCTTTGTTATTCTACACTAATGGATATTGTGACATATTCAATTTTGATAAAGTTAAAATATAATGGTTTGATATTTTTATTCTAGTATTGGTGCTATTGTAGCACATATCATTACCTAACATTTTATTATAATGTTTTCTCTTTATTAAAGTTAAATGAACTGTAAGATGAAAATGTACTGACTTACCAAAGCAAAATCTTTCAAGGATCCTAAGTCATACTTTTTTTTTTATTCAAATGTGAATTCAGCAGGAATTTTTAGGTACTGGCTTTGCTCAGTATGCCAAGGAGTATACAGAGCACTCCTCTCCCTTCTTCTGGCTTCCTTGGAATGGAACAGTTGGCTTCCTGTTGCTCTGAGTACACTCCTATCCATCATGGAACTCCTTTTACAGGTAGCAGGTTATCATAATCTGCTATTATTTTGAAACATAATTCATGAGCTGCCAGTAACACATAGGTTGGCTTTAAGGTTGATGTGTCTGATAGCAAAATGGATCAAGCACGAACCATGTCATAGCTACTTATGGGAAAAAAAATCACCTGTTTGTGCTCAGGAAATATGAAACCAACAAAAAACTATGTTAGTTCAAAGGAAAACACAGAAGCAAATAAAGTTCACATCAGTGCAGAGTAGATAAAATGTCAGTTCTCTGCCTTTTGACTTCTGTGAAGCAGAATTTAATGAAACCTTCCTAATAAAATGCCAAAATGTTTGAACTCATCTACTTACACCAAATCAGGGTGCACTGCTCACTGCAGCTTAAGATTTTTGGTTTCAGTTTCACAATAGTAATTCTTCATTAAATTTAGTTGAAATGGGATGTGCATTTAAAGCAAACAAGGATGTTCAGATGGCTTTTTCATTGGATTGACTAAAGCTGTTCAAATTCCTGATTTCAGGCAAGCCTTAGCCATGTTCTGTCATGATGAGGCTGAATTGATATGTAGAAGGAAGGTATCTCCAAGATCCTGCAAAGCTGAAACATGACATGGCTCAGTGGGAAGACATTATTGTACCATGAACTTCTAAAAATTAATTTTCCTGCCCAAGCATTCTCTATTGCTTCTCAGATCAAGATAACATTTGTACGAGTCTGTCTGTATGGAGCAAAGTGAACTTTGCTGCTGAGATTGGAAGTCTAGGGAAGAGCCATGGGCAAATTACTATTGAATTTCTTCTTCATGGGATAATTTAACAGAGATCATGTTCAGTATGATCCATGTGATTTTTGAATGGAGCAGAGATGATGTAAAATTTCTCCTTTTTTTTTTTTCTCACAGCTGTGATGCCAGTTTGTTTTATGTGCTGACTTAACCTTTTAGCCCCGCACAGGTATAAATCACTTTGATGAAATGCTTACAGACCTGTAACCTCTTCTTGCAACCTCATCCAAAGAGTTGATCTCTAACTGACTTTCCGACATTTGCTCACCTATATCTGCCTTGGCACAGTGGAAGCAAAAAAAGCTGGTTTTAATAACAAAACTCCTATATTCTCTCCTTCTCACAGAAATCATTAAATACCTCATGAGAGACTTGGCAGTGAAAATTCCCTTGTCCTTTTGTTCTAGTCCAACTACCATGAGCAGAAACAATTAAAACTGAGGCTTTGATTCCAGAAGTGTATTGGTGTCAGGGGTGGACCCTCCCTAATTCCTGTTTGCAGTCTGGGAGTCCTGTAAGAGAGTGGTTAGTCTTTACTGTGCATCCCCTGTAGACCCAAATAATAGGGAAAGCATGAACACTTAGCTATTCCTTTCCAAAAAGTGTAGGTAGCTTCTATTCCTTTCCATGCCTCCTGGAAACAGCCCATCTACCTTAGTTACCATCTAGTCCTCAAACTTGACAGCAGAGAATCGTAGAATCACCAACTATGCTGAGTCTGAAGGGATCCATCAGGATCATTGAGTCCAAATACTGGTCCTGTGCAGGAAACCCCGAGAGTCACACCATGTGCCTGAGAGCATTGTCCAAACACTTCTTGAACTCAGGCAGGCTTGGTACTGTGACTCCCTGGGGAGCCTGTTCCAGTACTCAGCCACCCTCTGGGTGAAAAACATTTTCCCTGATATCCAGCCTAAACCTCCTCTGACTGAGTTTCATGCCATTTCCTCAGATCCTGTCACTGGTCATGAGAGTGATGCAGTGTCCACCAGACATGTCCACTCTAGAACTTCAGAAGCAGTGTCTTAGCTTTGTGACTGCTGTCATCCAGCTAGGATGCTAGTTATGGTACTCAAGAGAAAGGTGAAAGAATCATAATCATTATTATGTTCACTTCCACTAGACTTTGGTTCTACAGTATTTCCCTTTCTTTAATGTAGAGTTGTGACAAGACATGAAATACTGGGCAGCTGGAAGGTGTATTTCTCTCCATTGTCCAGCTGTGACTCTCAGAGCACTATAAATTGCTGAAGATGTTGCCTTCATGAATCTTACATCCTTCTCCAGGCCGATGGATGTGAGAATATGTATAATACCCCATTGTCTGCAGTCCTACATGATACAGGCACTTGCTCGTTACTGTACTTTGGCAGGATTGTCTCCTCATGTGTACAGTTTAATACATACACTGTCATCACCACAATAAGATTTGTTTATATGCTCTATGTTTTAAACTACAAAGTTGTTAAAATGTTTGGGGCTTAGGTTTGTGTTTGTTTTTTTTTTTTAATGGAACTTTAACTTGTGAATCTAACATTTTTGGAGAAAGCTCAGATTGTTAAGGAATCAGCAGGACACATCACCAAGTTACAATAGGTTCACTTTCATGTGGATGCTGTAGCAGGCTAGCCTTCATGGAAAAACTCTGAATGTGAATTTAGCTAGTTTTGGATAAAGACGCCTTTCAGCGTCAATAAACACCATGAATGCAGCCACGGTAGAGTTACAACTTAATGAGATGAGGGGAAGTGCACAGGGTCAGGCCTCATCTCCCGGCCTCTGTCATGCTAATCAGCTGGGCAGCCTGCAGCTGAAAAACTGCTGGAATTTTTATTTGCATTTCATTTAGTTGGAAGGAAATTGACCCAGATGGTCCACAAAGGCAATAGAAGGCTGGCAAGCAGTCTAGTGCTGCACACTTTTCTGAGGGGCTGCACTTGTCCGCCCGTCCCTCTTGGAGCCCAAAACATAAAAGATTAAAACAGCGTAAGGGAATTGATTTCATGATTTTTAGATAATTTCCCTAAGATTTCAGAAAAGACCTAAAAAACCTAATTTAATCAGCCAGGAGCTCAATAGTAATTAAAGGGAAGAAAAGCTGAGATAATGAAAGAGGTGGTGGGGATTTTTGCTGTTGCTGGTGGGAACCTTTCTTAATTAGAAAAAGTCTAAAATCTAAATGATGTTAATGATGACAAGCATGAACATTTATTGCAAAGACACTGTATCCTTGGTCAGTTTAGATGATTGATGGCCAATCTGATAAACTTCCTCAGAAAAACCTAAAATAATTCGCTATGCATTTGTCTAAGCCAAGTATTTCTGTGTGTTTGCTCAAATGAACCATATTGGTATCACTGTTATTCCTTTGGCCAAAGCTTAGATATTTGCACAAGTGGTGTGTGATTCCACACCATCTGCTCATGGCTTCACCTATTTTGCTTTGAAAGCTTAATTAGAACTCCAGTAAAAATAAGGTCACTTCAGATTCCACCTACTCTTTCACTGTATTCTAAGAGATTATAACATTTCAGAGCAAGTGCAGCAACCTCATGGAGAGCCAGCTGATGGCATATCTACTTAATTGCAAATTATAAAACATAACTGTAATCATATTATATAAAGTATTTCATAGGGGCAAACTTTCAGACAGAAATTGTCATGACACCCCAGAAGTGCATGAAGCTGGAAGAAATGGCTGGGGATCCTTTATCTTCTAGTTGTACCAGTGAAAGTTCTGCCCACTACCTCCACCCCCCTGGAAGGGGAGAAATGACCAGTCTCCAATTTTGTACCAGCATTACTCTAGTCTGAGTGAAGCTTCTGTCTTTGTAGATAGCTAGGTCGCCTCAATCAGCAGTGTGCTAACCCCTCTGGTCTGGATAGTTATTGAACATGTGCAGACAAGTCTTCCCAGTGGAAGTCTTGGGAATCAAACCCAGTAACTTCAATGGAATTTTTCCGATTTCTACTTGTATAGAAGTCCAGTAAATCTGGACTAACCCTTTTGGGGTTCTGAATTCAGGCATGTTTTTGTTCTTATGACAGGGATTCTATCTTTGGGGAAATGTGACAAAAAACACCCCCACAAAACCACACAATAGAATGGGCACTCCGACAGTTCGTGCAGGAACAGAAAGGTCTGGGATTTTTCAGCTCCTTCTGGTTCTCTGAGGACTTGCAAGTTGGTCTAATTTGTGGCAGCTCAACTGCCAAGCAGCTGCATGAGTACACCACCAAGGTGACCCAAACATACCACCTGATCCCTGCTACAAGCGAGGCAGACCTGATCTTTGTCTTCCAAGGCATTAGTGACTCAGCCAGGAGTTATCTCAAGGATTGTGACAATCACACTTGAGCTTTGATTTTATAAAGCTGACACAAAGTATTGTCCTCAGTCCTCCATGCAAAGCAGATTGGGATAATTTCCATTTCCAGTACAGTCAGAAGTCCTAAACTGCTCCTGATGTTCCTGCTGAGATTTCAGTAGCCAAGAATGAATGGAAGAATGATAGGAAGTCAGTAGCTCCTTTTCTTGATCTGGCAGTGGTCTCTTCAGTAACCATGGGCAATTTATAGGACAAATATTTATAAGGAATGCAAGATTTATGTGGTTCTGAAGACCAAATAGTCAAGATGTAGCACCTTAAAGTCATACCTGAGAACTATAAGGCAGGTATTCAGATGATGCACTAATTACACTAAACCCTGAAGCACATGAGACGTTCCTTAAAAAATTTTAAAGAGCTCTTCTCTGAGCAGGTACCAGAGGCTTCACTGAAGGATGTTTCCCTGGAAGTAGCAGTGGTCTGAGCAATGTAGCAGAGTGAAAGACTTAGAAAGGTCAGGTTGGACATTCAACATCAGTCAGACAAACTTATTCACAGATATGGGTGCTTCTGTCTCCTCGGAAGCCTTCTCAGTGCAGGTATAATCCAACTTTGGGTCTGAACAGGGACTCAGTGCTAGAACTCTATGGGGCAGGCCCCGATATGTAAGCTACATTTGGACTGGTACCTGAAATCTGAATGTAGAACCAAAATTGCTTCCTCTTCATACTGGCAAGGCAGAAGAAAAAGTCTGAGATAAACACAGAGCTTTTCAATTATTGCTGTATCACTGCTGACCCAGAGCTGCCCCATCTCCAGTGTGGGAGATGCTCACCACCAAGTTGCTCGTTTCACATTCCAATGTTGCATGAAATTGCCACTCTCTGTCTGGGGTAGCTGTGGTGTGTAAGTGGACTGAATTCAATGAACCATACATGAGGGCAGCAGCAGGCTGGGCCTCCTAAGTCCCACTCATATGCCCTGAAGGATGCCCACAGGGCAGATGATGGACCAAGTTTGTTCTCTGGCCCATCATGCTCATGAAACTCATGCTGAGGGAGTTTGGATGAGCAGAGTAGAAATAGAAGCTAATATAAGAAAAAGAAAAAAAAAGAAAGAAAACATCTGTGAAAACCAGCAATTTCTTTAGAAACCCTTCAATATGGTTAAAGAAGCTTGCTATCATCCTGGCACACATTTCAGCAGCTGTCACTAAAAAGGGTTACCAGACCAGAGCTATAGCTGCTGGAGCAGATGGAAAGATTCAGTTCAAAAAAGCTAAAATAAAACTAAAAGTTCTTAAATAAACTAAACAGTTCTGGGATTGGAGTCCCGCAAGTTCTCACTGCAGGACCCTGAACACTGCTTGTTTCTAAGTCTGTTTCAAAATATTTCAGTGTCCTTACCACATTTTCCTTGAAGACTGCAAAAGCCAAATTTGTTGTTTAAGGTGGAATCTTGAGAAGGTCTCTGGCAAAACAGGGAGTGTTTATTCAAACATCTGGCGAGGAGAGCTACAGGGTGAGATGGACACTGACTAACTCTCCCTCCCCACTCAGAACTGGGACCTGCACACCTGGGAAGGTGCAGGTAAAACAGAGATCCCAGAAGAAGACAATCAGAATGACAGTAAGTTTGGAAAGTGTGATATATAATAAAAAACCTGGAGTTACTCTAGCGTGTGCCAGGGATTTTTTGATAATATTTTTCAAACATTACAGGAATTGCTGCAAAGAAGGAGCAAAATGCTCTTCATGCCCATATAGGACACAAAACAACATACTTAGGTGCAGTGTGGGGGCTCCCATAAGACACTAGAAACACTTGCTAAGAGTATGAACAGCGAAGGAGTGGAGCTGCGCTGGAGAAGTGTGTGCTGTCCAAACAGCTTGCAGAAACCACCGACAGGTAAGGGTGATTGTGTTTTGTGGTGATGGTTTGTACTAAAAGAATGCTTGAAAACCCCTTCAGCCTTATTTTTGTACTCTTTTAGAGTGAATCTACTTTGATGACTTCAGCTCTCTGGGTACTTTTGGTTTGATTATATAGAGTCACCTTACACCATGTGTAAGGATGTCTGCGAAGATTCATCCCTCTAAAAACGAAATAGTGTCAAATACAAGGTTCTAGTATGTGGATATAACTCGGATAAATGTAATAGGTTTGCAAATTCTTGTCCTACATCTGAATTTGATCTCTGTGAACCTGATAGAAAAAGTGTTATAGAATTAGTAAAGGGAAATAATTCCAAAACAGCTAAATGATTTTAACAGAAGAAAAATCACAATACAGAGCCCTGCAGTTTAACTTAAAATTCAACAGAAAGTTAATTCATTAGTAAAGTCACTCAAGCTTGACTAATAACAGTCTGAGACAGAAAATCTAGTGATTTAAAGTAAACCCTTAGTTGCGTGCACAACTTGATGCATATGATGCCAGCTGCTGAAATTGCCATTTCAAACCTCGCTCTGGTTGGCACAATGGGAACAAATAGCTCTCAGCTGCAGGTGAAGCCTATCAGACCTTTCTCCTCAATCTTTGTATAGTGTCAGTTCTTCTTAAAAAACAGCCATTAAATTATCGCCATTGTCTTGGGGGAATGGTGATTGATGCCTCTTCTTTTATGCTAACTCAGCTTGTCTCTCTGCTCTAAATGGCCTTGTCTTTGGCGTGGATGTTGGTAGTACATCATTAGGTTTTGGTACACTTCGTGCTGCCTGCTCGCTCACAGCTTGGCAACCAAGGCTGTCAGATGATGTGGCCGTGCAGCAGATTAATACAACTCTCCCAAACTCCTTAATACAAAAAGCTGCGGGCTCCCACCTGCTGGGGCTCAAACAGGGTGCTTTGCAGGGAGTGCCTTCCCTGTGTGAGTGTTAAGGTGACAGGTAAAACAACAGGACTTTGTGCTTCTGCTGTATCTGTTAGGTGTCATCCCAGCTGCCGCAGGTGGCCTGGGAGGATGCACACAAGGGAGCGGGAGCTACAAGAACTCTCATGATGGCAGCGGAGCCCAAATCAACTGTTTCGGGTGTTTATGTTGGCATTCAAGTGCTGTTGTTTTGCAGTTGCATCAAAAATGTGAGCTACTCCCTCATATGCTGGTACACTGCAGAGGATGGCCCTTTTTTGTACACAGCTGATTGCTGTTTGTAAAAGTACAGCCACATACCTTTGAAGAGGGATCAAAAAGAGAAGTAAAACCAAGGAGAAAGAGAAAGCTCTAAGGGTCTGTAAGGAGCAAAAAGCCTGTTCTGCGAACACCAGTATAAGCCTTCAGCAAACCCAGAGATACTGGTGGTTATCCCTGTGACCATGAGCAATATGGTCCTGAGTGCTTTTTGCTGTGCTGGGTTCCCTGGGAAGCACTGAGTGGTTTCAGAGGTGACCCTCACATTCATGCTGGCAGAGCAGAGGGTCAGCTGCTAGTCAAGAGCCACTTCCCTGCTGCACCACCATGCTGACCTGCGCTGGGATGGGGACTGAGCCAGAAATCAGACCTGACAGTGCTGTGGTTTTGGATCAAGGGGGTTGGCAGTCTGAGCTATGGCTCCAGCTTGAGTGAGTTGTTTCACTGTGTCTTCCTGCAAAGCAGGAGTAGCTGTGGTATACTCACAGGTGACTTCTGAGAGCAAATTTCTAAGGAGCTGCAGGATTTTTTTGACAAGGAGTTAGGGGGTCAGGGAGGACAAAGATAGGATATTTTGAAGATATTTTTCTTGTGTGAAAAATCTTCCTTCTAAGACTGTAAATCTTGAAATAAAAGAGACAGTCTTTACATCTCTCTGTTTCCCTGTGTAACATCACCCTTCACCTCGCTGATCCTGTTTTCCCTCTTCCTCCCTTGCCCATTTTGATTGCATGTTCCTTGAGCAGGAAAAGTTCCTTGCAACATGTCTGAATTGGCATAACATGCCTCTAGTGCTGACTGTGGTTTGTCAGAGTAAAATGAGCCTTAAATGCTTTATTTTTTCCTTTCTGCCCCTCAAATAGTCATAGTTTGAATTAACTGTGGTGTTCACAATTTGTAGATTTCAAACTTCCAAGTAAAGACAGCGAGTAGACACATAAAAATTCTTGTCTTAAACAGATAAAAAAGCTTAGCCGATCAACTGTACATCACACCTCGGGAGTGTGTGAAGCTTACCCATGCATCTGTACTTGACAGATGAGTAGCCTGAGCACAGGGTTTGTTACTCAGGCTCATATTTTTAATCAGCTTCTGACTCAGGAGGCAGCCTATGTGTGCTGCAGTCACCAGAGCACTTAGCAGATGTCATACAGACAAAATCTCTCCCACTGTGAGCCTTGTTTGAACTAAGGGTACTCACAGGATACTACTAGCGAGATTACTATGGTGTTCGTGGTACAACATACCCCTCTATTTAGTGCATAATGTGGTTTACCTTTAACTCATTTTGTATTCTTTTTCATTTTCTTTTTAGGATAAAGAGAGACTGAGAACCTTATCTCTCCCATACATTAAGTACTGGGTGCAGTTCAAGTTTCTGCATCTCAAGAAGGATGTACTGAAGTCAGAAGATACAGAAAAAGGCAATGAAAATGACTGGAGGTGAAGCAGCCACTTCATGTGGAGAGACTAAAAAGGCTCCTTAGTTTAGAGGAGAGAAGGCTGAGGGGTTATGTACAAAGTTCACGAAAACATGAAGGAGATGGGTAAGGCAAACTTGGAACTGCTGTCCACTAAATCCCTTAATTCAAGCACCAGAGAGTGCCCTGGGAAACTTGGAGAGATTGGTTTAAAACAGACACGCACCAGTGCATGGCTGGTAGCAAATACCTGGGAATCATGTCCATGGGAGGCTGCAAAGCTGAATAGTATCAGCAGGTTCTCAATAGGATTAGACACCTCTGTGGCCAGCAGGCTCATGAGTTGGCATTCAGGACCCATGCAGTTACCTCCCACTAGCATCCCATCACCTCTGGGGCTGGGAGCTCCCAGCAGTGCGAATGGACCACAGCAAATGGTAAAAATCCTGTGCTCTCCCTCATAGCTGCTCCTACTGCCCACAAAGGAGACAGAGTACGGGGGTAAGGGACCACTGGTCAGACCCACTAGAGTGTTTCTCAAGTTCATCTTCTCCAGTTTTCTTCCCCAACGGCTTCTTGCTCTCCCCAGAGCCCAAAGAAAGCTGGCACTTGCAAAGGGACCACCATGGACTGGCAGGAAGGGGGTGCATGCCATGGACTATATGGTTCTCACGTCTCTGAATGTGGTCCTGGAGTTACTTTTATTCTGCTTTGGTGGCCGGGAACAATACTCCTTCAATAAAGACACTGTTTTAGAGTGACTCTGTTTACAGCCAACTCCAAACAACTTTTTGCAAATGTTTTCCCAAATACAAAATAATAAGTCTGCTTTGGTGGCATTCATCTCTTTCATATCATTCCTTTCCAGAGATGTGAGGGGAATATGGTTTGTTAGGATGTTCGTGGACACAGAGCCTTTGGCAAACATGCTCCTCCATGAAGAATCACAGTAGGAAGAGATCATCTGGTAAATCTTCAAAGCTCCAGGAATTGCCCAATTGGACATGAGAAAAAAAGTGTCTTTAAGTTACCAGTTATGGCCTAATCACAAAAAATAAAAAAGAAGTATCTTAGGAATGCACAAAGCGATAGTCAAGGAATCTGCAGACAATCTAGTGATTGCCCAACTGCTGAGCAGATCGCTACAGGTGAATTATAAAGGCAAACAAAATCCTTTTACAGATAAATTTGCAAACAAGAAAATGTCAGATAAACTAGACTTGGTTAGGAGTCCTGTTCTAGATTTTAAAATCTTGATTTGTACAAAATTGGAATAATAGAAAATAATGGCTCAAAGGCCTGTTTCAGATATGGGCTGGGGTCTTTGGGTTACTTTCTTAAGTTTGTAATTGCTTCTTTTGAATGAACATTATGCCCTTGGAAGATGTTTGGGAACCACAGAATTCAATCAAAAGCTAAAGAAACCTTCCTTTATCCCTCCATTTTTCCAGCCAACCTTTCTGTAAGGTGACATGCTGCCCCTACTCAACATCAAAGACCTTCCATGTGTTGTTTCTGCTGTTTCCTTTCATCTTTGAGGTGGTTAGATATATAAAATCATAATTATGTGAACCTAGAAGTAGAAGCAGAGCCTACTCTTTTATAGCTTGTTGCTAGATGAAGGGGATTTAACCTGTTCCTGGACTTTCTTTGGAACACTCAAACTCATCAGTGATCCCATATGAGCTGCTGTGTTTACTGAGGTCATCCATTTTATGGATTAAAACACTGGATTTGCCCTGGTTCTGCATCAGGTCAGAGCTGGATGCATTCTGCTGGAAGATCCTGAGAAAGCATTTTAACCTCTTCAAAGCTCCTGAGAGCATTGCTGATCTGAGGGGACCATGAAGAGATAGCTATGTTCGGGGGGAAGAGGAGAAAGGGTGGGATGGCCAAACTTTGGGTGAATAGGAATCCAAACACAGCACTGCCTCACACCTCTCCCCTCTGCTCATTCCTTTTGCTGTCTTCACACCACCATGTCTTCTGGACTCCCAATTGCCTTAATATCTCTTAACTTCTTAGTTGCTTATGCCTGTAAACAGCTCTCAAGATTCCAGTAGGTGAGATGTGAAAAATGAATGGTGAGATCTCTGGAAAAGAAAATCAGTGTCTTCAGGTCCTGTGGAGATATACTCTGAGAGACTCCTTCTTCAGGGTCCACCCAATTTCTTCAGTAGTAAGGATCACCCACATTTCTGAAACACATTAATCCCATGTCTGTCTTGCCTGCACATTGTTCCATGTGTAGGGTGACATGGAGCTGGATGCGTAAGCAACTCCAGCTCCTGGGAGTGGAAATGACAGTGAGCACTTGAATATCTGGAAGGAGGAGATTTGCATCCAGCATTTGGCACAACTCTCCAATAGCTAAAGAGCTTTATTCAGGTGCATGACTTGGGTGTCAGGACTGATACCCCATGACTGTCTGAGAGGCCATTGCAGCTGCTAGCACATGGGCATGTGAGGCTTGCAGTTCTGCTCCAATTGCTGGTGCTCAGGCCTCCACACACAGCCAGGCACACAGAGCCACCGTGCCCAGGAAAGTAGCTAGAAATGGAGTTTAAAGAGAAGATGGAATAGACTGCGGTGATCAGGCACACAGACAGACCAGCAGCTTCATTACACACAACTAGCCCTTTTGATTTTCTTTCCCTTCATTCTCCTACATTTGTTTCCTCAAAGCACCTCTACCTCTTCATCCTATGTTTAGTCCTTCCCTTACAGGACCTGCTGCAAGTTTTGTACTATCCCAAAATGTTCTTCCCACTCTTCTCGTACTCAGTCCCACACTCCCATAGGCACTAACCCCCTCAGTCTTTAAGGTGAGCAGGGAGATGCTCGGTTAGGAGCTGTTACCCCCGGATGATGGGCCTGGTGTCTGGTCTGTGATAGCCCTGGAAAGGTCAGGTTTCTCCATCAGGTTATCTTGGTTTTCTCTGATTGGGTTATGGAGGTTCCTGCCCTGTCATCACTGTTCCTCTGTGATTCTTTGTGTTCACAGGGATAAGCTTTCAGTCACATAGCCTAATACCTCAGGTAGCTGAATCCTGCTCCTAAGGCTGATCAAGAGAACAACAGTTTCTGGAAAATTGTGCCAGATACTTGGATCATGCATGATAATTTTTATTGACATTATAAACTTGCAGATCTTCTCAAGGCAAGTTGTTGTTTTTGAAGATCTGTGTGGTCTGTCATTTGACTAAAGTTTACTTTCATGTTTGTAATTTGTTTTTATTTCTCTCCATTCTTCCCATTGTAAATAAACCGAGAACTTCTGCCAGACAGTGTCATCCAGCCTTGCACAATGACATCCCAGAGGCAAGCCAGGGTCCTTGGCATCTGCTCTTGTCCCAATCCCCACAGGGCAGGACCTGCCTCTCTGGCCAATCTGGACTGTCCCTGGCAGTTTATAAGCAGTCTTTTCCTTCTCAGACCCACAACATCAGCTGGATCAGACACATGCAGAAACATCTCTGGGTCCATCTTTATTAGGGATGAACAAAACCCTCAGGTTTCAAGCTGTTGGATGTCTGAGTCCTAGCTGAAGATTAAATCAAGACTTAAGCCTATGTTTATTCTCTAAAAGCCTGGGGTTTTATGATGTGTTTCCAGGTAGAGTAAACACTAGTTTTAAAATTTGGTCTCCAAACACAGAAGAGGGTTTATTTCTATATACATAAAAGCTGATCACTCCTATTTCCAAGAGTGCAGTTGACTGTGAGCATGTCATGTCTAATGTAAAGCAACAAACCTCATCCCTGCCCGTCTATGTGCTAGAGATTTAAATATTATTTATCTACCCCTGAATTTTGCTATTCCCTGTTGAACAGACAACTTGGAGCAAAAAAATATGGCCAGAGGGACTGCCTGCAAGCTTCAACTTTTTTGTCCTCACTTAAGAGAGGGAAAGCTCCGATGAATTCCTTCAAAGCTCTTGAAAAAACTGGACAAAACTGCCACTCCAGCTATAGCCCACACTTCAAATGGCCGTGATATGGCCTTTTCTGTATGTTACATAGTTCAAGGAGGCAGTGAAGTGCTCAGTGGAAGATTTTGTATGGGAACTTTAACTTCCCATTCCATTTGACTTTTGGTCTTTAAAATACAGGTCAAATCAATGAATTTAATGAAGGCCGTGGAACACAAAGGCTTTGCCTTGCATTTTGACCTAGATAAAGGAGAGTCAGTCCAGGTCAAAAGGCTTTAGCAGCACTTTAAGTGGTTAGTACACAAATGTGACAGAGTGTTTAGACTCTCAGAGACTTGCAAGACCCAGTGACAAGCCGTTAAAAGTATTTGAAATAGCTGCTTGAATGAACTTTGATAAGGTACTGCTATTGTCTTCCATTGTCTCTTTCTTTTCATACCAAAACACCCCCAAAAGAACAAGAGTCAATGAATGTATAATGCAGTCCCACTTTTACTGGATTTCGGGCTTCTTTTGGCCCTTTGGACTTTTTTTGTGAACAGTTTATGCCATTTTCATTCATTTCCCCACATTAAGCCTTTCTCAGAAGCTAGTGATTAATGTGACTTGTCAGTAAGAGCTTTTAAAGTGCAATAATACTTTCAGAAGCTATAACATGTCAATTGAACCTAAGATTAAGAACAAATTAAGAATAAATTTACTCTTACTGAACCGTCTTGAGAGATGGAGCTACCAAACGTGAAGGTGGTGGTGGCACTTTCCAGCCTCTACAGCACAGATCCAGACATCTGAGGCAAAGCTAGCTCAGAGCAGCAGGCCTGTACATTAAATTCTGGATTCATACCTTTCCTCTTACTGGGCTTAAATAGCCTGGTGAGACCATGAGGCATTTAACACATGTTCACACACTCTATGCAGGCATCTAAATTAGGTGTTTGAAATCAGCTTGTTGGTAAAGGTAAGTTTCCATTATCAAAAATAAATATATTTTAATGGTGGACAACATACTGTCAGAAAGTGCCAGATATGCCAGAAAGCAAATCTCCATTTAAATACATAATTATTCTTCATTACCAGAAAGCATTTGTTCAAGGAAAACTGGTAAAATGTTCATTATGCAAGACCAAATTTGTTTAGGAAGACCAAAATCCTAGTTAATTTGTGCAAGGCAGAAAGGTTCAGTTTTGTTTTGCTTTTCAATTTTATTGTAAAAAGTCTGCTTCTTGAAAGCTTTCCAGGCCAGAGATCAGGTTCCCCCTTTATAATGGGAGCTATTAATGCCTGAAATGGGCCACTCTAAAGAACCACATGTCTGTTTCACATGGTTTGATAGCTCCAAGATTTTGCTCACTGTGCTTTTGGGACTTTTCTCAGTATTCTCTATAGTGAGATTTTTATTGTATTTTACTCTTTTGTCTGGTTTTTGTGTTAGAAATTTTTCCTTTATTCATTGACCAGCAACTTTCTGTCACCCATCTTTGACTTTTCTTCTTACATCTGCATTAAAGCTGTCATTTACTTCTGCTTTTTCCCCTCTCTCCATATTTGACAGCAAAAGCCTTCATCAGCTTTTATCCCTTTTTGTTCACATTATGACATAACCTGCGCAAAGTGGCACAGCTCCCCAATTCTTGTATATAAAATTTGCAACATTTTTTGAGACGGGTCAATGCCCATTTTTGGGATCCTTTTCTTTATCTGAGTACCGTGTTAAAACTTTTTGCAGATGTGAGCTATTCAGGAGCAGCCTGCGGCTGCATGCAGAGATGGGGAAAAGAAGAAAAGGCCTTCCTATTTTGTGATTGCCATAGTAACTCAAACATTGCCAGGGTGTTTGTCGGTTTGGTAGGGCACGGCCAGGGAATTTTATTTCCTGTGCAATCAAGCCCTCTACTGGAGATCATGGCTTGTATGACACAGGGTTACAGAGAGGACAGTGGGCTTGTTAGGCCTGGATTAAGCATTTCACTTTAAAATAATACCCATTTGTATCCATTTTGTTCAACATAACAACAGCTGCTGGCCTTTGGATGACAGGCTTGCCTTTTTAACCGAAGTCTCGTATGACATTTATGAATGAGACAGACTTCATTCATTTTCACTTTGAATTCACACTGGTTATATTTGGTTGTTTGATTCTTTTTTACTTTAAGTTGTTCCTCCACTTATGTTCGTGGTTTATGAGAGGGCAAACTCCAGCTTTATTTGGGGTTTCTGATTGTTACTTTCATTTCGGGGGAAACAGCTTAAAAAAGAAAAGAGAAAGAAGGAAAGAAAGTATTTTACGTCAGTATAGTGGAAGATTTCTATTAAACCAATAGACAGAGATGGAGAAATAAACCTTCAGGCATAGGAGCTTTTCTTCAGACCTATATAGGAGCCGCAGACTTCAGGCAGAGGCGGTTTCTGTCTCTTTTCTGGATCAGCAGAAAGACTTGCTGCTCCAAGAACTTCCCATGTTTCCAGGCTGTGACAGACATAACTACTCCCTGCATACTGTGCTTTGCATGCACCCACCCATGCCCTTCTTTAGCCACAGCTGCTGCTACTCCAAAGCATCCCAGCTTTCATCTGACCGTGGCTTAACTGAGAGGCAACAGCTCCACTGACCTCATCTCCTGACCACCTTCTGCAATGGGTCCCAACAGAGGACTGGAGACAGATGCACTGATGCAGACATGGAAAGGAAAATAACAGCTTTTGTGGGGGCTCTTTCAATGGATTGATTTCAAAGGGAGTTCAATTTTCGATATTTTATGGTAATTTTCTGCTAACCTCAGGGCTGTAGGGAAAGGATGGACCCATCCAAGCAATTGTGATGAGGCTGAGAGTCACCTTTCATCCCTCATTCCTTCATCCCCCCAAAAGAGCTTGCTGTATTGGTTCGCATTTGTAACCTGAAGCAAGTAAAAAAAGTGAGGACTCGATTGATCCTGGCAGCAAGTTTTCTATGCAGAGAGTGCAGGAGAGCTCTGCAGCTGCAGGTCCCATGGTCTTTGGCCCTGGTGAACCTTCATTCTGGTGTCGGGTAAGTACAGGACATTCCCATTTCAGTCAGGCAGTAATGGCATTCCTGCCTGAGGTAATGCAAAGGAGCAAGGCCAGGATGAATCATGCCTAGAGCTGCCATTTGCTATCATACCTCTGATCAGGGGAGAGCATCAGCCCTCGGTCCCCATCACCATCCTCACATAGCCAGTCCTGAGGTCAGGGCTGCCCTGAAGTCTTCAAGGAACTCAGGACACAGACACAAGTTTCATGTTCCCACCAGCTCCTCTTCTGACTTTCCTGCTCTTGCAGTAGGGCTTTGAGATACTCACAAAATTATCTTGACACATCTCTTCAACTGCATTCACTGAAGAATTCCAGCTCCATTTAAATATCAGCCAAAGTACTTAAAATCTGGCATATTGGGAAAGCTATAAGGGAAGCCTCCCTTCTATAAATCCAGACATGAAATTTGGCTTTTCTTTTCCTTGAAACATTTCCTAGAGGAGACAGTCACCCTGATCTTTTTTTGCCACTGAAGCTCCTATTTATGAGCTTCCCTGACCCAGGACAGTGGTTTGGTGCAGGTGACCTTTGGCAGTGCCCTTAGCTGCCTGCAGAAAAAGCAAGATGGGGTGGGAGGAGAGAGAGTGCTTTTGGTGACATCAGCATGGCGAGCTTGGTATCAGATCCTGTCTGAAGGACAGAAGCTGCCTTCCACAGTACCAGATCATTAAAATGCTCCTTCCCTCCTACCCTTCTTCTTTCCCTCCCTCCACCTTTCTCTCTCTCCCCCTCTCACTCCCTCTCCCACAGTGAGGTCCAAACTTTTCATTCCTGAATCATAAGTGAAGTTCCAAATTAGACAGGACCCGAAAGCTTCCTTCATTGTTGGTGACTGAGGGAACAGAGAAGAATAACTTTGATGATATCAGAAGGGCTACAGTCTGAGTTAGACACACGAAGTACTGGGAAACTTTTAATTCATTGTGCACTCCACCTTGTGAACCTGACATTTGTGTAAACCAGACCTTTCTTAACTCTGTGTCCTAGTATCTTCAGGATCCAAATCCTGGCTTGCTGATGAGATGCAGAAAAAGCCAGTGAAGACTGCAGTTATCTTTCTACCTACTTTGAAAATGAAATAAAATCACTTGCTTTCACACAGACTGAAGCAATGATATAATACTCAAAAACATCAATAACCAAATGTGGTGGTTCAAAGAGGGTTTTTTCCTGCAAGCGGCATGTTGTTAATTGATTTGGAATCTGGTCTGTTTTGCTCTTCCATTCCAGAGTGGATTCACAGCTGTGAGATTGGTGGGCACATCCCATACTGCCACATGAATTCACCAGGCTGGAGTGCAACCATGACCATGACCAATTTGAGCTGCTTGACCATGGAAATGCCTTCACTGAGCTGGTGTTGCCCACCAGCTGACAGTCTCTGACATTATTCATCCAGCCAAGCCCCAGGAAAGGCAGTACCCTGTGCCATGGGAGCTCTCCAGCTCACCCCATGCCCTTACTTTTTCCTTGTGGGCGCTTCCAAGTCACGCCATTAAGAACCAGAATGGGAATTAGGATAACTGGCTACTGGGAAAAATCTCTTTGGCCACATTTATTGCAGGATCTTCTTTCCCCCTCTCAGAAATAAATGAATTAAGCTGATGTAGAATAAAGAGAAAAAGAAAATATTGTACATTAGGATGGTGGAGTGGCTGATCTTCTTAAGCATCTGTTTTCAATGAACTCCCTGCTTTCAGATTGAATAGTTAAGATTAATATTCAGCTATCTCCCTGAAGCAAACAGGATTGTAGCCCATTGCTACTTCTTTAAATATGTTTATGGACCTGGATCCAGATCACTCAGGCCACAATATCTTAGAAGCCTGAACATGCACATGGCTCATTAACCCATGGAAGATCTTCCTCAAGACCAGCTTTCTTGTGTACTGCCCTTCCCACTTTCTGCACTGAAGTGGAAAAGCTAATGAGGGGACTTCTGAAGAGGCTGCCCAACATGTGCCCCTCTTCCAACATGCTACCCCCCTGGTGGGTGGGCTGGATGGGGCTATAGTCCATGACCTGCCTTCTAAGTGCCCACGTCTGCACAAAGCAATACTGTAACCACTTGTAATTAACATCATCACACACAATAAGGCAGGAACATCTGGATATACCACCACTCTGACTGGGAGCAGGGTCTATCTATCCTAAAAACCCAATGCTGCCCTGAGATAAACCTAGTGATTTCAAAAAGTCTCATGTGCAACCCAGAGGAAGACTTTCTTCATTAACACAAAGCTGTCTACATTCTGCATTCTTGTGACCTCTCTATTTTGCCAATAAATCAAAATTCCTCTTTCAACTCTCCCTTCCCTTGCCCCAAAGAAACAATCCCATTGGGAAAGCCACCATTAATAAAATAAACAATCATGCTAGCACAGTTGATAATCATAGTATTCTTTAGGTATTTCCCCATTTCCACTACCAGGAATTCTTCCTCTCCCGTTACAGCAGGTAGAAAATACTAGGGAGCTGGCAAGCTTTTATTGTGTCCATCATCTACATACAGTGAAATCAGTCCTACTGTTATCAATAGCAGTTGAACCTGTAAAAAACCATCACAATATGATGAAGTAAGGTTAGGATGCTTGGAGATAGCCATAACTCCTTGGAGATATTCAGAAGTCTTCTGGAGATGGTCCTGGGCAATGAGCTCTAGGTGGCCCTGCTTGAGCAGGTGGGTTGGACTAGGTGACCTCCAGAGGTCAACTTCAACTCCCCTGTGATGCTAAGTTGAATGCTGGATGTTATAATATATATATATCCAGTCCAGGTTCCACATTTCTGAAAAAAGAAGTTGTCTCAAACGTCAGTCAAACACAGTGATGCATGAAAAACTATTGTTGTAGAAGCCTTCACTTGCAATCCATTTCACACCTTGCTTACTTATTTGCAGAAGAATTCAATTTTTTTTTCCACATGGCACTTGATTTGTAAGTTTTACAAACCGAAGCAATTCAAAGTACTGTATCTGTATTCAGCAGTTTTCATCATGGTCAGACCTATAAACACAGCTCTGGTTTGGTGGGACCATGGTCTTTCCTGAGAGTGAGTTGGGATTCACTGGGCAGCAACCTTGCCCTTCTTACAGCATAGGAATTAGGATGGTAGGAATATACATTTGCCTTTAGGTTAGACATATTAAAATTCAGGGAGTGGTGACCTTCGAAATAGAGATAATATGCCTCTTATATAAATTATCAAATTTACTCTTCCAAATTTACTTATTCAAAATATCTACTCAGTTCCAGAACCAAATGATAGGAAAAACTTACTAAAATAATGCGCCACATGATATAATCCGCTTCTAGGAAGAGCACTGATATGTCTCAGAGCTTGTCTTCAAGGTGGGCATGTCTCTTCACTACAGTTGTCACATTAAGGTAATTACGTGATAACTAAAATACATTGCTGAACAGGGAAAATCAGTAGACTGATATTGCTTCTCACAAATTGTGAACTAAACAGGGCTTAGAAGCTACTTCCATGATCTTATCCTTTGCAGACAGAAGGTTGCAGTGGGACTTAACTAAACTTTAGTTCACTGTGTATTGCCTCACCAGGTACTTTAACATGGCATAAGCACAGAAGAAAGGCAAATAAAATCTGCAGCCAACTTCTCCTCCATAAGTTACATAGTGTACAGCTTCGTTGCTGCTGCTGCTGAAGAAAGGTGCTCAGACCAGATGCCTTAATGGCACGGGAGAGAGGAAAAGAGCCTGTGCTAGCCATGGCATGGCTGTAGTTGGCTCTGGCCCTGGAAGGGTTAAATGCTTTGTGGTGAGGTGGGACAAACTTCACTTAAACTCAATTCTGTGGCCAGCCTGATTGTTTTGACACCTGCACTATGTGTGGGATGGCATGGTCTCCTTTGTGGTGCATAATGACACATCTTCATTATTGTTCTAATACTCTGAAAAAAAAAATCCCTAATCTTTCTGTGGTGCCAGTGACTGTAACAATGCCGGGACGTTTTATTTTCCTCCTTGCTCTCTCTTTCCCTTAACCCACTATTGTTGCCATAGCCACGATGGTGCAGTACTGCTGGTTCAGGGAAGTTTCTGTACTGTACCGCCCTGAGCTTATTGTTTAAATCTGTATTATTCAACTGTTCTGAAGATTTACATTTTTAATGGCTCATTTATGTAATCCCATAAATAAAGTAGCAGAAAAGCATCCCACACAAATGAGTGAATTGGGGTTTGAAAAAAGCTGCTGAAGCAGGTCACTCAGGGTCTCAGCTGCGGGGCCTTGATTGGTATCAGCGATATAACCACTGTGGCAATGGACTTAAGACCACCCAGTCAGCCCCAAAATGGTGCATTACCAGGGAATAGTGGAATGGTGCTATAGTTCAATCTCCCTATTTAACAGGGAGCAGAGTTCTGCTGCAAAAACCATTTCAGCCTGACTCATTTACCTTATTGCTTTGACAGCTGCACCTCTCCTGCCATAAAGTTTAGATGATTAGCTTTTCCCTCCTTGCAGCTGATGGTGATAGTTTTTTTTCCTTAACCAGTATATTCCTGAAGCTGATAAATTCCCTCTGAAGAGACTGTGAATTCAAGCACCTGCCTGAGGAATTTGTTTTACGAACTGAGCACTGAGATGGAGATATGTTCTAACAATTCTAAACTTCTCCCCAGTGCTCCCCTTGCTGGCTACCTCCCAATACACAAATCCTTCGTGAACTGTAAATCCTTTGAGCAGCACAAGTGTGTTTGTAGCTGTAATGGTACTAATGAAATATGGTGAAGATATTTTGTTTCCAGTCAGTTCTCACCCTTCAAAGTTGATTCTTAATTGTTAACTCAAAGAACAGCCATACAGCTGCTGTGCATTTGGGGAACTCTGTGTTGGGTGCATCTCCTGAAGCACCCTGCTCTCCAGGACAGATACCAGCAGCCAGCTAGCTGCATGGCGCACACCTCACACCTTCACACTACTCGGCAGAGTCAGAGGGAGAAACCCACCTAACTCCAGTCTTGTGACCCTGGCACAGCTTTGGCTCCACCCCAAAGAGTGCCCAGGCTCAGCACGGGCAGTTTGCCTGGGGCGTCCCTGCTTGAAGTACTGCAGCCAGGCAGATGTGAGGCAGAAGCCTTGGGGCTGGAGGACCACACTGATGTATCTGCAGAGAGCTGGTCCTCAGTACAAGCCCTCATTGCCTGGATAGCCTGGGCTCCATGGGAGCTCAGGTCACAGCAAGGTGGGGGAGCAGGGGCAGAGGGACAAGCTGGTACAGCCTGACAAACAGACACGGGACTGGCCATTCCTTCTCTTCATTCCCAGCATTTCTGGGGATCTCGGTGCAGCACATTTGGAAAACAGTTTGCTCTCCTGTACCCTCCAGTGGACACCCTGCCACTGCACCAGGGAAGCTTGGCGGTGGCATGAGCTGAGACCCCATGGTGGTGGGCACCTACCACGAGGGCCTGCCATTTCCCACCTTCCAAACTTGACAGGTAACAATGGGCACCATCCTTTCCCTGCCACAGGACAGCCAGGCCAGGTCCTCATAGCACTGCTCCCACATACCTTCCCTCCTCCCAGAAAGCTGTGGGAGTGGACGGCTGTGGAGACAGTCCCATCCATCCTCCCTGGCTCTTCCCAAGGCTGTCAGAACAAGCACCAGCCAAGACACTGGCTGGAGGACAGACAAGCCCCACACAGCTCTTTACAGAGGTACGCCTGTGGGAAGCTCTGCTGGCAGATAAACCACAGTGGTCCGCAGGCAAGGGGCAGCCGGACAATAGCCCTTCCTCAGTTTACCTGCTGGATCTCGTTCTGCCCGGCTGCACGGAGCTGAGTCAAAGGAAGCTGCTCCGAGGCAGGGAGCAGGCAGCAAAACAAAGGCAGGGAGAATACCAGCCGGCCCAAAGGAACAGTGGGGAAGCTGGTAATTGGGCCGTGTGTGTTTGGCTTTCGCCAGGCTAGCAGGTTTGTTTTTCTCAGGCTGGAGCCTAGACTGAAAGAGACATGGAGCTATTAAAGAACTCAACCTAGAAAGAAGAAAAAAAAAGAAAAAATGTTGGCAGCGACGGCTGGAGGTGAATCTCAAGTAATGAGAGTGCGGTGGGGGCTCTTTGCTCTTTCCCAAGGGCGGAGATGCCTGGGAAATTATTTTCAGCAGGCAAAGAAAAATGAAGTTTAGATGAAATTCATTCCAGTGGACTTTTATTGCTAGTTTAACTAATTTCTCAGACGGCAGAGAGCTTACTGGGCAGGATGCAATGGGTCTTGCTACAGAAAGGTAGAGCTGTGCCTTCCTGGTCCCTTCCTTGCTGCAAGTTTCCTGTAGGAATCCAAGTCTAAATGGGGCCTGTTGGTGAGGCAGACCTAGAATCACCCTCAGGAAGGGTTGCCCCCACAGTGGGGCCGATCCTCAGTCCTTTTGCCAGCAGATGATGCAAGGAGCTGCACATCTACCTGCAGGTCTGCAGCACTTCTTGCAGGCAGGATGTGTGCAGGAGCTCAGGGCAGGTCAAAAGCCATGCTTATGCAGCACTATGCCTGGCATGCTTTATCCTGCTCTAGCCCAACACCTTACAAATGCCAGGTGTCAGCATGGAGGACTGTGATTCCTTGTATGTATTTGCAAAGCACATCATAGATATAAAATTTTCAATACGGTAACCAAACCATCCTATATCTAAGCCTGGTGCTAGGGAGGGAAAATATATTTGCAGACCCTTTCCCTTTTAATTCAGGGAGAACCTGCCTTGAGCCCTGTGGTCTTCACCTGCAAGTAAAGGCGATGTGAAATTCTGCTGCTGGACAGGCAGTCCTGAAGGCTGGGGAAAGTGGCACCCAAATCGTGAGTCCCAGGGGGAAAAATGGGACCAGTAGGAGCTGCTGGGGATCCTACACTGTTCTTCTGGCTTCCCTCCCCCTTTAACCTACATGTCAGTGGCCCAATGGAGACAGAGCGAGGTGCTGAGTGTGCGCCAACCAGCTCAGCTCTGCTGACGGCAGCACAACTTCACTGATTCACAACAGATGAGGGTTTACCCATTGGCACAGTACCATCTGCTTTTCTAGAAGCCCATGCTATCTCACAGAGATTCATTCAACCGGAACGGTCTGAGGTATTTGACATGAAGGAGGTCTTCCCAGCAGCCATGCCCCACACAGCATCTTGCTGGAGTCCTCAGGGAGGGAGGTGGAGGGCCAGACCATGGGAAACTTCACTCGCCTCTCCTTGAGGCATCCCCCAACTTAGTAAATCGAGACCAGGAGAGAAAGAAGGGCGTAACACTTGGAGTCAAACTCTTTTCTAGACAAAACACGCTCTGTTCTCCAAGGACTTTGCAAATGCCTTCTCTGCAGGGAGGAGCATCAGAAACCAGCAATGTCATGAAACTACAGCAACATCACAGCTTTAGCAACGCCATGGATTATGCTGAAAAGTGATATTTTAATTTAGGGATCTGCTGCAGCAGAGTTGTCAAAGTTTAGACATCCAGATTGACGCCAACCATTTTGCTTACCTGTGTTTTGGCTTTTGCTATTACTCTGGTATCTCCTAACATGGTAGGGAGAGAAAACGGTATTGGAATATAATATACAGAATTAATACGAAGTAATAGCTTGCTTAGAGCCTTAGTTTCCTTCACATGTTATATTTATTTCTTAATATTGTTATTATTGAACTTAACGGCTCATTACAGCAACTGTTGGTCATTGCTGTTGGATTAGCTGCTTGCTGGCATTTTTCTTTCTCCCTTTCTCATGTTTCCCAAAACCGGACTTCGGTTGTATTTACAAAAATGATATTGAGCTGAGTGTAATATCACTGCTGTAGCACTTTCTGCAGGCTTTCGCCATTCCATCTGTGTGTCCCAGGAAAGCATGGACAGCCTGGCTGGGCCGTGGTTTTCATGGCGAGTGGAGGACCAGGGACATGCCCACCTGGAGGCAAATGTGTGTGCTCCTGCTTGGCAGGAGGGAGATCTGAGGCCACACTAAGAATACTGCAGCTGCTGATTGTCCAAGTAAACAACAGGTCATGTCCCTGAATTCTCTCTTCATACTACAGTCCTGTGTTCATGCTCCTCTTTCGGATACTCCATGACAAAACTGAACACCCCCCAGCCAGAGCCCTGCAGTGGCCAACTGGATGGAGGCACAAACCAAGGAAGGATCTCCACAAAGTGAACTTTACTGCAACTGCTAAACATACAACTTAAAAGATTAATGATTAAGTAGCTGCATCATGTGGCACTTTTTCGGTATTATTCTAATTACCTTACGTTTGTGACAAGCATCAGAATCAACTCCACCAAGTTTCAGGGCTTGTGCCCTTAGCCTTAATGCTGACAAGCGTTATGGATCTTTGCGATCTCAGCACAGACCCAAGATGGGTCAGAACTGATGAGAGAGCAGGAAGGACTCACCGTGCTGTGTTTGCCACCCAAGGGAACAGGAACTGGGTGCAATGGGGTAATCACAGTTCCTCCCACACAAAGGCGCACTGGTGCAGGTGGGAGGGTGGCAGAGAGCAGCAGGATTTCCATTCTGTTTTGTCAGCTCTTTGGGGTTGTACTTTAAAGACTTAGGAGTTCAATTAAATCCCCAGTTATGCTGGTTTTCTACAGTGGTCTAGACAGCCTTTTCTCATTCAAAGATGAATTAAAGACCATTACAATTTTACACCATTAAAGATGCCATTGCCTTCACTTTCTGACAGTTTTGATTTTTGCCTTTGTGATTGTAGTGTCATACCCTTGTAAGGCACTTCCCGTGACTGTGTTCCAGCCTGCAATGACACTGAAATGATAAAACACAAGTCTGTTTGTCATGTGATACTCCAGACTGTAACAGTGCTTCATGGGCATACAGAGAACCTGACGTTATCAACATGAGGCTGAGACATGATTTTCTCAAAGCATCCACCTGTATCTATGCTGGGTAACCCTATATCTCAAATCCCCACTACAGAGATTAAATTAATCCTGCCCTGCTCACTGCCAAAGCCGCGCTTAGCCACAGCTTGTCCACAACCACAGTCAAGGCTCGTGGCACTGGTACCTACCAGGTCTGGAGACGACAGGGCTCCACTAGCCTGTGGGACCTTACCAAACATGGTCACATTGGAAAGCTGATGGCCACCTGCAGAGCAGCCCAACAGAATGGAAAACGGGTGAGGAACACGGCCTACAACACTTATGACCATGCAAAACCTATTCTTTATGGTTCAGACATAACCACAGAGAAAACCTAAGAGCCTATAAGGAAGTCATAGGTGGGGAACTGAACTCTTCTCCAGAAACCTACAGTAACATTACAGGGGACCGTATCCCCTCCCCAGGGCACCACACCACTTCCCACACAATGTTTGTGCAGCTGACCCTACGCGACCACAATATAAAAGATACAGGATGCTCTTGGGAGAGCTATGCAGAACTTGCACCGTTCCTTAGCCTAAACTCTTTGGCTCAACGTTCCAGTTGTAACACAAGGCTCATCATTTTGGGTAGCAGTGAATATTGTATGAACAGCAATTTTGCATAAATATAGCACATTCTTTTTGTTTCCTCTTACAAACAAAAGTTTATTTTTTGCTGCAGACAGAGAGTCAATGTTTTGAGATTCAATATGGATTTTGCCTTCTAGAAACATTTTATAAGGTGAGGGGTAATGGCCTGAGAATGATAAAACCGCATTTAATAAATTTAGAGTCTAAGGAATACTGAAATGATGTAAAATAAACAAGGAAAATACATCCACAGTCTTCATATGAGACTTTGAGAGGCTGCTAAATATTTGGCATAAAAGTATTTGAGCTTTTTTTGTCTTAAGACTATTGCATCTGAAAATAAGTGTGTGAATATATATTTTTCAGGTTTTCTTTTAATTGGAGCTATGCACTCCTTAACATTTACTCTTGATTATTTCCTATTGACAGTCACTAAAACAAAGAGTGTATATTAATGCAGACAAGAGTTTCATTCATAGATGGTGAGCTACAACAGGATTATTTGCAAGTGCAAAGATCACTCACATGAATAAAGATTTGGTGGATCAGTGACTCCACTGGTAAAATGGATAAAATCCTTCTCCAAACACAATCCAGATATGTTTTCTTGCTACTTATCCAAGCAAATCTGCATTTGTGTTGTTCCACTTTAATTAACTGAAAAGACATAATTATTAATGAGAGCTCTGATAGGACAGGAAAGGAAACAAGCTTCTTGGTGATCAACTTGCAGCCACAACAAAAAAACCCCAGTTTTGTGCAGGAAAAGTAACCCCCTCCTGCTACATTATTCCATTGATCTACAAACATTTACATCTCTTTTGTTAACTAGTTTTCTGTAGAAATTTCATGATCAGTAAAGAATGCTCTTACAAGTGGACTTCAAGAAACTTCTGTTTTAGACTGATACAGTCTAAAAAAGAGGGTCTGATTTTGCCTTTAAGTCGTGTTATACGTGAAATCTGTTGGGCTTTTCCTGGATGTTTGTGATTCAGTGTAAATAATTCAAACTGCATTTACAAAGGAGAAGAGGCTGTACAATAAACATAAGAACTGCATGGTACTATATCTCTGAAAGTCAAAACTAACAAAAGCATTTCATAAAGGCTACATAAAACGTTTTTTCCTCGTCTCCTCATATTGTTTTGTGATCTACATTCAGTATCAGGTTGATGAAAATGAACATTTGGAAGATTTCTGTCCAACATAATAATAAAGTCTAATAAGCAAGTTGTTCTGGCTATGGGAAGAGAATAGCTTCATCTGAATAAACTCCGTCATCCACACTGTGCACTGAAACTAAACAAAGACAACATTGGTAGCTCATAGATAAACAAAAACACCTGTGAAGTGACACTGCAGGAACACTAAAGGTGCATCCCCCTCCCATGTGAGTAACTAGGCTGCAATGCACTACTATGGGAAGCCAACACCAAGAATACATTATTTATTTACACATTTATACTTAAGGACTAGGCACCTTTACAAGTAGCAAGAGTGCTGAGTTATGGCAGTTAGTAACACATTTTGAAAAGTCATGTCAAGTTTTAATTTTCAGGGTTAAATACTATCTTTAAGGTACCTTATAAACACGATGCTGGTGCTGCACAATATGAGCAACTGCAGACTCAATACAAACCTGGCTTTATGCACCCAATTTTCTATTAAAAAATTCATCAGCGGATGATCACTGTGATCTCTTCTAAGTTTACCCATTCTGTGGTTCTATGAAGAGTTGCCTTAAGAACAGTTAATGAGCAGCACGGGATTTTGTTTTTATTAAGTATGCTTATTAAAGACAGCATTAAAAGATGGAATTAACCAATGCAAGATTAATAATTCATGCATATTCTTTAAGTCAGAAAAATGTGGAATTAGATCTAAACCCACCACCATCACCACCAAAACAGGCTTTCTCCAGTTATCTGTGTTGGTCATGTCAGATCCTTTAGTTGAGCATTTCCAGTATGTAAGCATTATCAACAATCCAGACTAATTTTGAAAGCGTACTCTAATCAGTTTTCCTACCTGAAAGTCTGGCATAAATTATTTCAGAATCAACAACAGTCCTTATTCTAAAGAGGTGTTTGAAGGTCTGACTGTTGAAAGCTCTCAAGACAGCATATTATCAGCACAAGCCAGACCAGCAAGAATTCACAAAAATTTGTTATGTGGAAAATCTCTAGTCCAAATCCTGACCAATGGTGAGAATAAGTCTCTGCTGCAGTCACATCCATCCAGCACCGTCACTGCAGTAGAGTCCAGCTGGTATTATAGCTGCTGTCCTTCCAAAAAGGATTACTAAGGAGTACACAATCAGCTCCCAGCAAAATAAGGACTGCAAACAACTTCAGTTTATTTAAACCAAAGACAGGTCTACATTCTCTAAAGATACTACTCCTTCATTGATCCCACTTGAATTATTATAAATTTTCTGAAAGGCTAGGACTTCTATACTAGTGCTATAGTTCCTGCAGGGAAATAGAGGAACTGTCCACAGCTCCTCTGTGGAAACGTACAAGTATCCCACTTCATTGGGTATGCTGATCCTGGCAGTTGCTGGTGGGCTCAAAGCCAGTTTAACTACCTTGCCATTACTCAGAAGAGTAATTCCCAGCTCATGCACCAAAATTCAGCCACAGCAGATCACCACTTTGGTCTTCCCATCTCCTAGCTAACAGGAGCTTTCCAAGAGACAGGTAAGCGCGGCAAGGCTAGGTGCAGACATGCCTATAGGTGGCACTCTTGCCCTGACTCAACACGGAAGGACCACGAAGCCCCGGTTCCCTTGGAGCAGAGAGTCAAGAAACGCATTAAAGCATTAATTCCACAAGGCACTTGCAATGAACATTTTCGATTTTATTGTCACCACACTTAAAAACGTAAACCTATGTTCAAAACAATTATTTCTGAGAACAGTGAAATACAAAATATTTCACACAGAAGTTTGTTACTGTAACACAAACAGAAGTGAGACGTAGAATATGCCAATGTGTATTATTTGTGCTCCCAGTCACAAGTTTAAGAACTGTACCACCACAGAATTGTCACACAGGCTTGGAAAGTGAGCATTTAAATGTTTTTGAGCGTCACCTCTGCATTTCTAGTATTACACATTTACTTTGAAACTTCCTAGCAGTGGACAGAGAATGCGAAAATTTTGTCTTCAGGGTTTGTTTTGAAAGCACCGTGACAACAGACTGTTCAAACTACTTCCTTACAGAGGGAAGTCTAAACAGAGACAATTATTGCAGTTACAGCTTTTTAGGGGTAATGTTTATGGTTATCTATGATAGATTTGTGCATATACAATAACAAGCAAAATCAAAATTTTCCTGGTAGTTCCTCCTGAAAAGCAAAGCTGGTGTTGCCCATCTTAAATTTGTTCTTTTCATACTAAAGAAAGCAATCTCTTATATTCTGTAAAAAATGCATGTGCTTGGCCAGGCACTGACCAGCTTTCCCTGCCTCGAGATTCTGTAAAACTAAACTAACCCAAATAAGCAAAACTTTTTTATTGGTTAGCAGCAAAGAAATTTTGTAAACTTCACGCAATGAATAAATTCTGCTTAATTTAAATCTATTTCCAAAAGAGTGACATGACTAAATGATTTGTACCAGACAGAGACACACGAATCACACTCCATCACCAAGACCCTACGCTTAGTCAGAAGGGGACAGAGCAATGGAGCAAAGGGAAAGGAATGTCTGCTCTAAAACGACTGAAGGATTTATGCTGCACTTTGCTTTTCTCTTAAAGGTCCCAAAGAAAAGTATTCTAAAGCTACCTCAAGGTTACTTCTCACACAAGCAACTTGGTTCAAAACTCAGGTTTGAACAGCATCTCTTCCTGAAAAACTGAGACATCCCTGCTGTCCTACACTTAATGACATTCCTGACTTGTAACAACATGTACTTGTCACTGTCTTCTCATCGCTTGCTTGATCGCTTTTCATGCTTATCCTTTGTGTGCTGGTTCCTGGTTTGGTGCCTTGGAGGAGAGTAGCTGACTCTCCTTCTGGACTGAAAGCTGGGTGTATATGGGTGAATTCTGCGTTTCTTTGGTTTTTCTTCTTTCCTGCTTTTGTTTGGCTCAGACTCCTTATTGTCTTCCTTTTGCTCACGTTCTTGGTCTTGTTCTTTTTGAGATGGTAATGTGTTTTTGATGGTATTAATAAGAAATCTTTTATTTGTACCAGCAAGAGGACATTTCAACCTGTAAAGACATTTAAAAGTGATCAAAAGACAAGATAAAAACATCCTGAAACAAGTCTGAGATTTAAACTTGTGATTTTTTTAAGACAAGTTTGTGATTTTGGCTTTCCTTGCATGCCACCTAGTGTAAACTCTCAGTACAGAAAAACATGTTCAAGGTTATCTCCATTCTCCTTCTTACTCTTTATGGGAAGAAAATTATTTTACTTCAACATAGTGAAAATCCACACAATTTTCACAAGGTAGTGTGTTCGGGGGGAAACAGAGGATGACAATATAATTTAAGGTTGATGGTGCTTAACTTAGCTATTCAGGAATCAAATATTTAGTAAGATTTTCTAAGTCGAATTAGAATGGTTTATAAAAATGACCACCTTCTAAAGTCAGCATTATCTACTGAACTCTGATATTCAGGAAGTGAGACACATATGCACAAAGAACCCAAGTAGCTGTAGCAATATAACATATACATGAGGTATACCAATTTTAACATATCTGGCAATTACCAAAGTGTACTACTTCTTTTTCTTAAACAGAAAGAATACTTATCCAACTATTTTCCATTTTTTCTGTCTCCTCTCACAGCTTAACACTTTTGCACACAATTTATCAGCAAGTTTCAGTAAACAAATATCGTACATTTCATTTATCTCGTTGGCATCAGCTGTACTCCTGCCCAATTTATCACCTTTTAAAGAATGGAATGAGACAAAACAAGTTTGAATATATTCCTAAAGAAAGCAGAAATCACTCTGAAGACTTTGTTTATAGCTGGAGTCACTGCATTGTTTGTCTTTACAACATTTTTGCGAAGTTACAGGATTACTTTAAGAAAATCAGAGCTGTTGGAGATCACAGTGCCACTTACTGAATCAACCACACAGGAATCCTAACACCACACTGTTAAGATTATCTATTCTACTTGAATGTTCTGTGTAAGTGTAGAAACCATACCCTATTTAAAAACCTTTGACACCTCTAAACAATCAGAGGTATCAGAACAATATGCAAATTGCAACAAAGATCACGTCTGATTATTTAGTATACTTCATGACTTAACTGGACATGGCATTTACCATGATGTTTTGCTTCAGGTCTGCCTACTAAGAATTCCTGAAAATTGTTCTTGTCCTAAATCCTCAAAGAACTTGGGAGAGTAACTGTACAAGTATATACATTGAATAGCCATGCTGTTTTATTTCCACTAGTATAGCTGTTTCGTAAATTAGGGAGACAATATTTATCCATTAATTGTATTACTGAGTAAAAACACAAGGCTAATAAATGTCAGTAGAACAGGGCTTCTACTTCAAGCTACATCACCTATGAACATGGTGCTGAACATATCATGGCACAGGTTACACTGAAGACATAACACAAACCAGCCAACACTTAAGTTCTCCATGCATCTTATGTGAGCATTAAACTGTTGTAACTCAATATTTCCTACTCAGGAATGGAGCTTTCTCTAGGCTGCATTCAGGCAAAAACTATTTCACATTTGTTCTCCTTCCCCTTGCTTTTTCTTAAGAGCTAATGCATTGATTTAAGTGCTAATATATATAGCGCCAGAAGGAGACAATCTGCCCTAAATAAAATCATCTGGCTGAAGTATTTATTTCTTTTTGACACTATGAGTGCTGCCTGAGCTATACTAAGAAGGAAAACTGATGAGAAATGCAGGACTTGAGAGTCAGTTAAGAGATGCCATTAGTTCACCATCATACAGTGATAAAAGCGAGCCACCAGGCTTTCACGGAGCAGCAGTAAGTTATGGCACTGAAGAAAAACATTAGCCCTTAGTTTTATTGACCTCAGACTTCAACAAAGCAAATTCTGCCTTCAAGTCTTAAAGGAAATGAGATGTATGGTACATGCTACATTACACACAAGCACATGTTTACATATATTTATGGTATATATAGAACTCTAAAAGTGAACTGTATTAATCCACCAATATCTTTGAGAGCATTTCTAATTGTGAGAAAATTGGTACCCCAAAGACAAGCCTTTGGCTCACTGTAGGGTCTGATCCTGCAATGCTCAATTCACTGACAGCTCTGCCCTCAATGTGAGTTCTGAAGGGCTGAGAGGCAAGCTCAGCTTATGCAAGGTGGAACACAATACTGCTGACTAGTAAATAGTGCCACAGAACTGATTTCAGAAGTTTTTCTTTATAACAAATGACAAAAAAACCCCAAGACATGTTAAAGAACATTAAAGTTCTGAACCGGAGGGTGCCCCTAGCAGGGCTGCAGGCATGACTGAAGCAAGCACACACCCTGCAATGCTAGAGCAGTCTTGTCTACAAAACAGACTCCAGTTCTGTTGCAGGGTGTTCACTCAGCAATAAGGTTCATTTTTTGCTTTGCATGCTCCAATAAGCTAAACCAACCTATTATTACCAAGAGAATCTTGCCTCCCTCCACAGGGTAAGGCTCACACACCCCAAAATCTCTCCACTATGCAATGACCAAAACAGTGCAATGTATAGTCAAAATACAATGTTAATGTTAAAATGCAATGGCATTGTATTTTGAGAAAAGAAAAATTAAATCTGTTATTGTGAACGTAGGTCAAATCTTAACTCTACTTTTGACATTTTAAGTCAACTTCTGTGCAATAACACAGAATTTCCAACCAATACCTGCCATCCAGTGAAGCAGTGATATTCAGCACAGAAGTATATATACTATACAAGTTCTTAACAGTAGAAACATGCCAACACTATTTAAGACACAAGAGTACAGTGCCATGCACCACAGTCTTTTCTCTGCTGAGTAATCAGACATATCAAACAGGCTTGGCACAGCAAGGCTCATCACACAGAGTAAAAGCACATCTTTCCAGGAAACAAAGTTTATTACGGATGAACTGACAAGAACATTTCTACCATTTCCAAAATGCCATGGAAAATACCAAACTTAATAGAAGAGCGACTGAAGGAAAAAAAAAAAGGCAGCTAAAGGTTGTTTTGCCAAATCAACTAATCTATGCTATTACCCTTCCATGGGGGACCTCACAGAAAAGGATGCCTGGGAGGACACTGCAAGCTTTTAAATATGGTCTTGGCAACAAGGTACAGCTGGCAGGGCTTTGTAGAACCATAGAATGGCCTGGGTTGGCAGGGACCTTAACAATCATCTACTTCCAATCCTGCTGTCATGGGTTCCTTTCACTAGACCAGGCTTCTTGGGGTTCCATTCAGCCTAGCCTTGAACACTTCCAAAGAGGAGACATCCACATCTTCTCTGGGTAACCTGTTCCAGTGACAACTTGACTTGGGATTAGAACATGTGCTCTGATGACAAGATTTTAACATAGTTACTTTGCAATCTCTATCTGTGCCCTATTTCTCCTCCTCCTGCTCCTCACATTCAAATGAAAGACGCAGGGGAATCACATTGCAGTGTTTCTGCACAGTCACACAACACCCATTCAAAGATAAGATGCAATACAGCATTTCACAGTTCCGATGCTCTCATCATCATTTTGTATTTTGCTATACTTCTAACAGATTTGGTATTGAACAGAAAGCTATCTATAGGAATGAAAGCAATTTTAGGATTGCTTTACAAGAAATAGAGTTAAAAATAATTTAATGCTTCCAAAATTTATCTTTTTGCAATTTCATCTGCTCTTATCATGCAGAGCTGAACAAACCATCCAAAAATATCCTGTTTTCCATTTCTTATTTTACATAAGCTTCTCAAGTAAGCCAAGAAGGCTACATTCAGTTTAGCTACCAGCATCTTTGAAGATCAGACCTACACAACAGAGGAAAACAAAGCCTCTAGAACTTTTTTTCACACAGTAACTTTTGTAACATTTTACTGCATTTCTTAATTAAATGACAACAACTGCTTAAAATGGGACCCAACTATATTGCTATGGAGAAGCTTATGAATTATGTACATAGCACCAAGAGAAACACTTAAGGAAAGGTGAACTTTTAGCTTTATTTTAATTAGACATACAGTGGAAAACCCCAAATATCCTATACCTTTATTCCATCTATATCCAATAGCCTCTGATGAAACAAGGATAAATTTTTTTAACTATTTCAAGTGTTCTCACACTGTTCACAACTTCTCACTCTGGATCCAGCTGGTCCTTCAAATGTTAGCTTCCAAACAGCTGCTTGGATATATTTTCTCATCTCAGAAGTTCCAGCATCACAGCATCATCACTGAGATTCAGCCACAGTTTCTGCTCTCTTCTGCTCAAGATTTCCAGGATTAAGACAGCTTCAGAAGAGGATTCTCCCTTCCCCTTCTCTGAGACATTTCCTTATTTGTGATTAGCTGTACTAATGCTTGACCCAGATACATCAGCAGCAGGATCTACATGTGTTATCATAAGGATGTAGGAGACCCCCCAAAAAGAGTCACCATGGCCATACAAAAGGAACATTCCAGGAACTAGAAAGACTGCATTGCTGAGTGAAATCTACAAATACGAATATCCAGTATTTCTCAGATTCATTTACCATGGACGTAGATACTGCCTATCTGAGCAGTCCTGAGAGTATGGAGACCAGGAAGCTGAGACTCTTAGCCAATTAAGAGTTCATGCAGTCCACTGCCAATACTGACAGTTGCTCCATGTCCAGAGAGTCTCTGATAATTCCCCTTCCTGCACAAGCTCTTGCCCAATATCACTGCCAACTTCCCTGTTGGTTGCTTGTTCCAAACAGGGACAAGCTTTTCTTCTACTAGCCTCTAACCTGTACAAGTTGCATCTCCTGCCCATGTCATCCACACTAAACTTGTAAGACAATGTAGCAGCAGCAAAAAATTCCCCAACTGGAGAAAATACTTGCAACGCTGTCCCATATTTGAAGGCTGAGTCTTTATATGAAAGATGGAGCTAAAGGTTGAGTGCTTTGTACACTTTTAATGTACCTGTCAGCTAAGCCAGCTTGAATGCCTGTAATTTAGGCTTCAGCAGCAGCTGACTATCCATCTCAAATGATGAGATAGCAAGAAGTTAGGCAGGGGTGCTTGGGGAACTTTTTCAAACAGTGCACTTGAGCTATGGAGAATGAATCACTCCACACGTAAAAGAGTATCAACTTGACCTGAAAGCAGTCCCAAAAGAGCATTCAGAGGCTTGCTGGCTAAGACTTTGCTGCCACCAACATCCACTAGGAGACATTACTTTGTAATGGTATGCACAACGTAATTCCCTCCCCAGGAACGCCACTTCTCCATACACCTCCCTTGAACCAACTCCTGTCAAATGCCACTGACTCCAGAAATGTATTTCCCAGTATTCAACGGCTGCTGGAGAGCAACATATGCTGGAATCAGTGAAGTATGAGCAGTAGTAGCCTCTGCTTCTCCTTACCCAAAGACAGATGGTAGAACATATCTTTTCTTCATAGTCCGAGTTGCTTCAACTTTCCAGTGTCAATGCAGGACTGATGGCCTTACACTAGATGTCTCCAGGGTTTGTGCATCTCTTCTCCAGGACTCCTCTGACAAAGGGTTGAGGAAATCCCAGAAGTCCTCATGAAACACACCTGTAAGCATTTCGAGTTTGGCAAGGAAGGAAGTTTTTGCATTTCACCTGTTAACGCTGTGCTCTTAGACAAGTTGGTGATGACCTCATCTTTGCTTCTATCAGTTACGCTTTGCAGGATCTGGTCTATTAATACACATTTTCATGAACCAACTTTTCTGCTCATTTCATTTGCTATCCACAGAGCTCTGAGCAGCAATTACCTTCCTCTCAGTAGTTTACACCCTGGAAGGTTACATATCAGCCCCGGATGTAATCTCTGAAGCCCTTCAGGATTTACTTTGTTCCAGGATCAGTTACATCTGATGGCATTTTGCTGGAGTGTGACACTAAACCGAGCATAGTTAAATTTCCTTCCAATATCCTACTATTATATAATTTCTGACATCTATATGCGATACCTATTTGTTGGGCCAGTTCAGAAGCACCAGAGCAGCACAACAGGGCATGAATAATATTAAAGGGATGAGAGCAGTGGCAGCTTGCAGCTGCTGTTCTGTCCATTGTTCTTGCAGAATTAGACAGCAAAGGCTTAACAGGATTCTGCCTATGGGGGGCTTTATACCTTCCTTACAGCCACACATGCCAGCTGTACAGTACCCTATGCCAAACTCTACAGCAGCAGATTTGTGACAACTGGGATTACTACTAGTCTCTCTAAGGATAAATTCAGAGAGGGGAAAGTCCCCAAAGATGCATTACATACAAAGAAATCATCTCTGAGAGCATGATATCCTGAGCTGCAGACAGCCCGAAGCTGGGATAGTACCTTGAAGGTACTATAGAGAGTATTCAGAAAGAAAGATATTCAGCAAAGCACTTTCTAGGCACTGGGTATCAGCCACTGATGGAGACAGGGCACTGCAGAGATGGATCCTTTGTTTAATCCAGTATAGCTATTCTCATGTACCTCTGGAGTGAAAAGGATCCTTACTTAACAGTCTCAGTTCAGGATATCACCACAACAACCCCTATGTCAACAGTCTTCATCTGCCTGAAGCCTTCTTGACAATCCTCTTCACCTTTAACACAATCCTGGCCTAACCAGACACTATTTTGCTCTAGTGGAATCTGCAGCTGCTCTGAAGAACAGGTCACCCTTGGCTATCCCATCCCCTGGCAGGTCTTGGGCATCAGGCTTTAGCAAACTGCCTGGTGCCACGAGCTGATCATCACAGCCAGCTGAACAGGTCCACTACTGTTTTACAGACAAGGAATAAGTAGCCAGACCCAGGAGTGGAAGCTCAGGCACACTCCCGGCAGCTATTCCAGGCTGCACAAGTTGCAGCAAAGTTGCACAAGGACAGTTGATTATCTCCCAGCAGAAATCTTTAGTCTCCATACCTGGAATTAACTTCCAAATTCACAGTAAATGAATGCATATAAAACTTCATGGTGCTAATTATCTGCACTCCTTTACCTGGCCATTTTGGCAAGGCTGACAGAGTAAAAGCATGATGGATCAGTACTGTTATAGCCACTCTAGGGGATTCAACCAATTAAGCTATTTTAACATAAATGGTATGAACTGCATTCCTAGAAGAAATACTGAGTAAAACATACAGAAAAACCCAAACTTGCTTAGAAAACATAAAGAAATAATTTTTTTCAACAAGACACTATTCAGAGCTACTAAAATTAGCCAAGAACTTCATTAACAGTGCAGACTTATCTTTTACTACTGTTGGTGGAGGAAGCCAAACCTTATCTACAAATAAGTTTAATGCAGTCAACTGGTGCACTACCTGTGTGAACATCTCTAGATCCAACAGCTTCTTACCAAATAGCTAATCATGCACATTATTTTAAGATGAATGACTCTTCTCAGCATGTTATTACTTTTTAAATTACAATTACATGCATTACATTCCATTATAATCTAGCTGTAAAATTTGGACTACTGCATTGTATTTCACTTAAGTTTTAAACACTGTGATTCTTTTCCCAGTTGCTATAAAGGTTAGCCTAGCCCCTGGGTTTTAGGGTTTTTTTTTAGTAATAAAAAATAGCCATCTTCCAAAACTGGGTTATACTTGAGTTCACTGCATTTGGTTTTGGCTACAATTTACACACGCATTCTCTACTAAAGGATAGTTTATTACTTTCAATATAAGGCTTTACGTTTCTTTGTTAGGCTATGGATTCTTTTCACTTAAGACAGAATCTAACCCAGTAATATGTGGATAGTATGTAAGCACATGCACACTTCAGATAGCTGACATTTTAAAGACTCACGAGCTTCCAACCCAAGCTTTGCAATTCCATCTATTATAAGAACATATTATTACAAAAGATATTCCCAATTTCCAATTGCTTTGACTTCAACACATTCAGACAAGCAATTTCATGCAGACAGAACTTACTTGAACTTCTTACCTAGACTCAATTTTTTGCCCAAATTAATATGTGGATGAAGACAAATTATTTCAACACGAAGCACATAAAAAAGTTAGAGACTTCCGTCACGCATTAAATACAAAATTTATTTTGGCATCAGTCAAAGCATTCATTTCCTCTTGGCACAACTTACCAACCCATAGCTCCCATTGTTTCAGCCCTGGTTCTCCCACGTTTTGCCTCTTTAAGTAACTCCTCCACAGCCTTCCTAAATATGAGAAAAAGAAACAAGTCACCACTGGTGGAACACAAGAACTTGCCACTTTATGCACATATGTACGGAAAGTGGATAGCTTCTTCACTGCAGTGAGTTAAGCATTAAAGAAGCTACCAAAATCACCCTGACTTTAAGATAATTTGGATTCCTACACACCAAGACTGAAAGAAACATTTTGAAATATTAAAAACAATTAAAGTTGTTGCAAATACAACAACAGCCATACTAAATGCAGAACAGAAACAAAGTATGCAAAACTGGTGTATTATGCTGAAACGCACAGTTCCTGTCACTTCATTTTGGGAATGCTCTTCCCTGCTGTCACTTTGCTTTGGTTCTTCCCGAAGCCTTTCAACCACAGCAGACCTATTTTGAGCACAGCTGAACACCACTAGTAAAATAGCAAGCGGTCAGATGACAGTAAAATCACTGTAACTACAAGTTGTCAAACTACTAACTTTGTGTAACAGAGGAAGAAAAAAGAGCTCACCTTTTTGACTGTGATCTACATATATATAAACTGAGATCTGTAGATCTGTGCCAGACAGGCTTCAAATATTCACAGGTCATAACTTTTTCCTTAAGAGTTCACATTTGAAGGGCTTTGCAGAGGAAAGTGTCCAAGACTTCCACAGAAACAACAGTAGAGAAATGCATCAAAAATTGCAGTATTGCTTCTCTGTGCAGTAGTCTAAAGTTCCTCGCAGAAGTCTTTCTTATCTAAGGTTATTAGTATGATCTCAGTAGCAACTGGGCTTGGGGTACTTCAAATCCTTTGTAAGCAGACTGCGAGAACATGTTGCATATCCTGTCATACCACAGGCATTCATGAAAACCCAGTGACTACCCAGGTAAATTACCATCTGTTAGAGCTGCTGCTCCAAGATGCCAAGTACAGTGTCAGTGACCTCACCATCTACTGATGCCTTCCCAGGTAGTGAAAGGGGTGTGTGTGGGATGGCTACTTGCAAGAACACCAAAAAGAAGGGTGCAAAACCAGGCTCTACCACTGGAACGTGAGAGATTTAGCATACACAGGTTTTCATGAAATTATAGCAAAATTTATTTCTTCCCCAGACCCTGAATCTGCTATCTGAGCAGCCTAAACTAGTTTACAGTGATGATATCAAGAACATATGGCATTACAAAAGCTTGCTCTGAGCCTTCAAACAGCAATGTCAGACAAAGGTGAGGAAAGCAGAAAAAAGTGTCTGATTGTACTTACCAATTACCAAACTTGGTGATTCTGTTTTGAGAAACCTGACTAGGAGGCAGATTAAAAGCCTGTCAAAATCCTACAAAAAGCCTACAAAATCTGTCACAATTTATAACTAAAATAATAGAGAAAAGTATCTGAGCTACAAAGCACTAATAAAACACATATTTTAAACAGCTACAATTCAATTTTAGGGAAAACACCATAGTAAATTAATATGGTGACACCGATTCTATTAACTTAGGTAGGAATTACAGGCCATTAAGTATTTGAGACTTCTTTTTTTTGTTGTATCAAAGATCAGACTGACTTGGCATTCATCTTAGAAGCCTTCTAAGTCCACACCTGCCTTCATTATCAAACATTGTTCCCTAATAATGGTCTTTCAACATCACTCTTATTCACTGCACCTTTACAAAGCCCTTTCAACTTGCACAGGCAAATTAAACACAATGCTCAGATCCTCTTCGAAATAACGTGTTTCCACTCACTGAACTTATATCCTCTACACAAGTAAGCCAAAAGCTATGCAAACAAGATTTTAAAATTTGCTTTTAGAGGCCTTGTGGGACTCCACATTCCTTGCTATCTTCATTTTTACAGCTTGGTTACAATACAAACAGTCCCGTGGCTGCCAGCTTCAATTCAAAGAGCAGCAGCATGAGCAAAGGGAATGCAGCATGCAACTTTCACATGAGAACCACCCGAACACTAGGGGATTGACAGGAGGAAAAATTAGGGACAGGGGCACATTTAAGAACCCTGTCATCATTCTGGCATCTTTTATAGCAAGCCCCACTTAAAACTTTCTGTAGCAATTCTTTTTGAGCAATCAAGCTGCAGAATTACAGTAACATGAAGGTACAAGCAGTGATATTTTTATCTTCAAGAGTATGGTCCAAGACCTATTTACATTTCTGAGGTATCAGACTTTTTCCTCTCTCTATATTACAAGGTTACAGGCGAAGCTCCCGTTGCATAAATCCTAATAACCTGTATGACAAATGCATGTGCCAAAAGAGTAGGAGAATATTAAAGCCTCCCAAGTCAGGCAAAATGAGAATTATTTTCTATTCCCCACTCGGGAGAAGAACTTCATCTTTTTTTCCCAAAAGATCAAATTGATAGACTGAAAAACGAGTAATCGGTAATAGAGGTATGTCCGATACAGTTACAGGCAATGAAAACACCGTGTCATTACAGAGACCACCCAATGTTTGTAATTACAAACGACTGCTAGGAGCAGATGTATCGTGCAGGATCTGACAGCCAAGGGGCCAGGCAGTCACAACTCCATGCCCAGGTCCAACCAGCAGCAAGGCTGAAAATCTACTCCCAGGAGGCAGATGCACACACCATGCACCTACATCGCTGGCCACAGCAATCACAGACAGACACACAGAGTACTCACACCAACAGCTTCATCCTGCTCTTGTCTGCAGCCAGGTGTGGGAGCCCCCAAGTCTTCCGCCCAACTCCACTGCTGGTACAGGCCATCCCACAGAGCTGGCTGGGACTCCCTGGTCCCCCAGTACCCAACCCAACCCACTGCAGTCTTGCCTGCAGAGACACACAGGCACACATATGTGTCTCCACCTTGACCTTACAGTCTCTCCAGCAGGCGGTCAAGACTCCCTGGTGCCCCCAACAGCTCCTCTTGTGGTGTTGCTCTTCGAGATAACAAGCTCACCCTCCAGCTCCCTCCTTATTCACCCATTCACCAGTTATTCCAGCTTCATCTTCAGCAGCAGCCACATGCTCCCTCACACACCATACTTGCTCCAGTACTGCAACACAAATAAATAGGTCCCCAATCTCATTCCAGTGGCCGACATTTGGATTTACTCACTCCATGAAGTGTCCTTGGTAGTTGGCACCCAGTCTCCCAGCCCAGAGTCCCAGCCTAACTGCTGGCATCCAGGCCTTCCCTTGTTCCAATTGCTAGCACCATGAACACATGGTCCTTCCTCCCTACAGTTTGACTCCAGTTGCTAGCACTGAGATGTATACCCTCTCCCCTCAGAGTCCCTTACCCAAGAGAGAGTTAGAAAGGAATTTAACAGGAAGACAGGACAGCCTGTGATAATCAGGCACAGGGCACAGCTAGACAAGAGTACCCACCAGCAGCCTATTCACACATGACCAGACTCTTTTACGCCCTTATTCCTCTATTTTCCCATTCTTGCTTCTCCCCAAATGACTTGAACTCATCGTTTTCCTTGCCTTTGGTTCCTCCCCTATGCATCCCATGATAAGCCATATGAAATCTCAAAATGCTTTTCTTCTGCATTCCTTAACCCATCGCACAAGCCTACAGAGCAACACCCTTAAGTCCCAAAGATGCTCCAGCATTGACTCATCTTGATGGGTGCCATCCCTGGAGACCTAGGCTGTCTCCTGGGATCAGCCCTGGGGGATGGGTCCAAAGATGACAACCATTCCTCTCTGACCTTATGATGGGTTACCACCGGCCACTGTGTCCCCATACTCCTCTGGGCTCATGGCGACAGAGCTCTGATGGACTGGTAACTCCTGGGATGGTCCTGGGAGAGGCCAGGACTGGGTGCTATTTGGGCTCCCCTTGGTCTCTCTCTTTAGTCCTCTCTGGGCTCTCTGGAAGCTTTCAGCAAGTAACCTAACAAACTCTGCCATCTCCACCCATGCCATCATCTCATTAAAGACCCTGATGAGAACTCTAATGAAAGTATATCTACTGGAATGGCTTCACAGCACACAATCAGCTATGGAAGCACACAGACCCGGAGTAGGAGGGCAGCATTCCTATTCAACACCTCCCAGAGTTGGAGAAGGGACATCATCAAACCCATCTTCATTGAAGCATGAATAACTGTTTGCAGTCTATATCACTACTATCCAAGCTCAAAGGCCAGGCTTCTCAGCTACTGCAATCCACAAAAATCATGCTTAAACCTACTTCCTGAGGCACTCTAGGTCCTGACAGCAAGCTGCAAGCCCAGGAAAAAAAATTAGCAATTTTTAAATTCAATTTTCTCCAAGGACTTTTATGCTAACTATACAACTTATTTTTAACTGTGCATGGGACTGGAAATAGAAGTGGATGTTGGTATTCCGATTACATCTGAATAATTAATATCAAGACCTTCAGTCAAGTGAAGGACTGAAGACACTGCCAGTGTTATTTATAATTAATTCCTGTGAGCTGGTCTTATCTGCTCACCCTTATTAAGAAAACTGATGAAAAGCAATGTCAAGAATAAAGCCTAAACCACAACATTAAGAGCAAGAATGAAAAAGGCACAAATATGCCACAAACTTCCTAATGTTTGTTCAAAGGCAAATACATTCTACGTTGGGTATGTGAATACTCTCATTCTTGATCGACCAGGTTTTGTACTTATTTAAATATTCTATCTGTCAGTCCTGTGAGTGCTATTTGCAGTACATTTCTGTGCTGATATTCTCACCAGCTTGAGTAGTACTGAACATAATACTCCATTTCAAACACTGATTTTAGCTCGCAGACCACATTTTTTTTTTTACCAGGAATATGGAATACTGAATTCTGACAGTTTGATTTTAACTGTTAAACAATAGTAAGAACTATCAGTTTTCTCCAAAGCACAAAGATTGCTTTTTAAAAAGTGTAATTGGGATGCCTGTGCAGCAAATATATTAGACGATTGATTCTCAACTCAACTACAGGGCTCTTGTTGGAGCCCTTGTGATTCAGAGCAGCATCTCCTTAGGAAACAGTTAATTCCAAGCAAATGATGCTCCAAACAAGCTTGGCAAGCACTTCTAAAGAAGTATGGTATCCAAGGTTGTGAAATATTTATAGCTATTGAAAGAGAGAACGGATTATGGAAGGATTTGGACACACAACATAACAAAGCCACTTCCTCTGTATTTGCAGAGAAATGACATTTTTACATGCTTCAAACACACAGAAACCATGGAAACAATTCTGGAAGGAGAGGGTGAAGAAATATTTTTTTTAGATAGGAGTAAATTGGTGACCTCTGTAATATCCCAGTGGGTATTTAGTTGAAATAAAGTAGGAAAAGCACTGCTTCCAGAGGAAACAAACTGAACAGCTCCTACTAAGCTGATTTGTAACTTTTTCCATCTTATTCTTGGGTCATAACTTCACAATACCATTAATTATATGTTAACAGAATTTATAATTTTCTTAGAAGAATCACATGGAACCTCAAGACTCTGGGTCTTCACTGATGCGGCAGCAAGTTCACAGGAAAAAAAATCTCAGTTCATACTTCTATCAAAGGTTACTAGGTGAGATGGAGCAGAGGACGCAATTTTTACTACCTTACACACCTGTGGTATTTACAGCTTTTAAAGTTTTAAAATCTAGAGCATGCAACAGCCGCACGATAACTTGCAAGTTAGTATTCAGCTTTCTAGGAAAACATCATCACATTCACTTCATATTAAAGTGAGGAAAAATCAAATGCAAGATCAAGCGAGAATCAGACGCAGTAAAGCTGAAAAATAATATCAGGAAATGTGGCAGTAAGGACGAAATAAAAGAAGGAAGATCAAGAGACCTCTCCTTAGATAATAACAAAAAAAATAGGATGACTGACTTAACAGATCACTTTTTGGAATACTGGGACACAAAATTCGCTTCTGACCAGAAAAAACATGCACAAAAATAGTTACATTTCTTTTTTCCCTCATGGTACATTAAATAAAACCCACATGTACAAAAACATTAAGTTTTTATTTAAGACTTATTCATTGCAAGCAGGCCTGAATTAAGAGACAGACTACTAAAAATATTCCAGATAAACCCATTTTTAAACACTAAAAATCCACCTAAAATAGTTAACACTGTGGCCACAGAACAGAAACGCCATTATTTGTATGCAAAAGCCATATTATAAAAAGCCTAAAACCCTAAACTACCATTGCTGTACTACTCACAGGAGAATACAATCACCAGGTTATTGAATATGAACCTAAGGAATAATGCCTGTAACCCAAAGGATAAAGGTCTGTGTTAGACTAGTAAGGGATTTGTATTGAAGATCGTAGAGGGAAGCATATTTAGGGCAAGTAATACCCAAGAATGACACCTAAATGCACACAGCACAAACTGAATTTAGAGTGCTAGTAGCAAAGTGAGCTGTTACGAAAACTGAGGGTATGAAAAAGTAACTAATGACAGTGGGATCCAGGACAGAAAGTGTTAACCGCCAAGGGCACTATACTGTAGTTATAATGTGTTTGGAGCCAATTAAACACATACAGAGGTGAACAGCAGCATGGATTGAAGATACCAGACAGCTAAACCCTATCTTGTACCACTCAGTAAGTGACACTGAGCTTCATCCTCATTATCTACCATGCTGCCAAAGAAAAGGAATAGCAAATCCCAACTCAGACTGAACCTATAAGGAAGGATGAAATTTCGAATATGGTTCCTGTGAAGGAGAGCACCAGGAGGTGAGCATGGAGCAGTCAGCTATAGCCAGAGAGCAAGCAGCTGTGCCCCAAACTGCCCAGAGGACCCCAAGTCCCCAGCACAGCAATACCAACCAGGAGACAGCATGGAAGAACAGTGACACAGATTCACCTTGCTACGAATAAAAAAGGTTTAAGTTTAGAATAGCACTAGTAAAAATAACATTCATGTATACATAGAAAGAAGCTTTAATTATTAAACTGATGATCTGAGAGCAGAAGTAGCTTACCAAGAATTAAAAGCCTCTTAGAAAGCATTATGCTCTCTAGCCTTCCACCGCCCCAGTACTATTGCTTTTGGCCCATGTGAAATATGTGCCAGATATAAGCAGAAAACAGTTATTTTCTGTAAGCACTCAGACATAATTTCTTAAAAGTTAAGGGAGAGATCCATGAGGAGAACAGTTCAGAAAGCTTCTGGTCATCACTTAACTGTAACAGTTGATTTAAACAGCCACCACGAAAATGAACAACTCAGAAACAAACTTGCTAAAAAAGTAATGAAACAATTCCAATCACACAAATAGGACTACTGTGACACCAACTAATGGTATAAACACGTAAAGTGTATTCCTAAAGCAAGAGAGGCCTACTTTGAGTATCTAAATACAGAAATCTGCATTTTAATCTTCAATGTTTGCTTGGGAACACTGACATTCACTGTGCGTGGCAAGACGAATCCACTGGTCCCAACGAAATGCAAAGTAGAAAACAATTTTATTTTCTTGACAAAATAACTGCCAAGCATTTTGTATTCTTCCGTACAACAGGGCAATTTTAACAATTCATCAACTGGTACATCTCCAGGACTGAAAACTGAAATTCGTAATAACAAAAGGAAGGGTTTTTTAATTTTATTTTACTAAGTATATCAACTCACCAAATTGTAACTGATGAGGGATGAGCCACCTAAAACTTTCCAATCTTGTTTCTAAACGGCACCGACAGGCAGTACAAGAACAAGCTTGTGGCTTTTTTTGGAATATTTTATTTATTTTTATTTGTCTGCTTGTGAGTTTTTAAGTAATGAATTTTCCCCATTCTGGAGGAAGATTTATTTTCTACTGGAACTCCAAAGTTGTGTCCCGAAGACACCACGGAAGCGGCTCCAGGCCGCGTTCCCTTCGGGGCGCCCCCCCCCCGCACAGCCGGGGGCTGTCAGGGGAGAGTTGGCAGAACCTGGCGGGGCTCGGGTCCCCTCCTCTGCACCGCGGGCCAGTCGCCCCTGAGCGCCCGGCCCGGGACGAGCTGCCCCAGGGCCACTGCCAGACCCGAGCGGCCCCGGGCCGGCGCTGCCTGGGCCTCGCGGGGCGGGAGGCGCCGCCGGGCCCCGCAAAGGCCGCTCGCTCCCGGGGCCGCTCCGCCGCTGCCCCCGCCGCTGCTCGCCCCTCACCTCTCCAGCTCCGGGTCCTCTTCCATGGCTCCCCTGCCGCCCCCCGCCGCGGACCCTCAGGCGCAGGCCGCCGCCATCACCCGCTGGCGGCCGTGCGGGGCGGGGCGGGAGCAGGGGCCGGCGAGGACCCCGGCGGGAGGAGCCGGGGCGGTGCGAGTCGAGCCCCGCCACACCCCCCGGGCACCGGCGGCACCGGCGGCCGCGCCCCCCGTAAAAGGGAGTGCGGGGGCAGCGGGCTCCGCTTGCGGGTGGGACCCCCGCGGACCTCTGCCGCGGCGGGGGATAGGGTGGCGGGGCCGTGATTGAGTGTAGGGAAGGCGGGAGCAGGGCTGGGGCTCTTGGTCACGGAGCCCTCCCCGAGGTTTGCTCCCCGGGCACAGCCGCAGGGCTCGGGCGGGCGGCGACAGGTCCGCGGGCAGCGCTGGGCGCCGCGGGGGCAGCGCCCCGCCCGGCCCCTCCTCCGCGCCGGCCCCGCCCGCGCCCCCCACCGCCCCCGGCGCCGCGCTGCCGATCAGGCGAGCGGCGGGGACACCCCGGTCCCGGGCTCCGCCGCGTCCCGCCCCGGCCCCGCTGCCATAGGCTGCGGGCAGCCCGGCCCCGCGCCCCGGGCCGTGGCCGGACTGGCGGAACGCCGCTGTCACTTGGGCCGCGCCGCTGCCCGCGGCGGGGGGCGGAGGCGGGAGCACTGGCCCGGCTCGGCCCGGCCCGGCGGAGACACGCTCCCCAAGTGCTGCTGCCCAGAGTTTGCCTCTCGTAAGGCGGGGCCGCCGCGGCTGAGGAGGAGAGCGCGGCGCGGAGCCGGCGGCGGTGAGTAACTTCCTTGTCCCGCCGCGGCGCCAGGCGGCTCAGCCCCGCTCAGCCCCCTCCGCGGCGGCTGCGCTGGGGGTCCCCGCGGGGGTGGCGGGGCCGGACTGAGCCGCTCTGAGGGGGCAACAAGTCCGGGAGAGGGGCTAGGGCCCGGGGCCGCCGCGCGGGGTTGAGGTGGGAGCTCGGGAGCTGCGTCCCCGCCCTGGAGCCCCCGTCTCGGCGGCGGGGCTCAGCCCGGCGGCGCTGCCCCTCTGCGAGGCTGAGTGGTAGGCTCGAGGGGCTGGCGACCCACCCGGGAAGCACCAGGTTCTGGGGTCCCTCGATACACCTATGCTGCTCTCTCGTGTGTCTCTACTAAAGAAGCTGCTGCTTGGAAAGGAGTCAGATTACTGCGTGCGGGGGAGGCAGAGGAACAGCTGCGATCGAACCCCTGCTGCAGGAGCGGGTTTCAGGTTGTGTGTTTTACAGCTGCGCCAGAGGAACTCGGGGCTGGCTGCGAAATGACGCTGGAGCCCGTGTGGTTGGCAGCTATTTCTAAACGTCGACTCCAGCCCTCGATGCTCTGACCTACACTCCCCGTTTATCTCCCTCATTTGTTAGCTCTTATTGCTGAAAACGTGGTTAGAAAACTTTAAACCTCGTGTCTTCTATGGTTTAACAGGGCATACTTTAAAATTATCACTGCTTTTGACGGAACGTTAGTACTTGGCCAAGTAATTGAGAAAACAGTTGCTGGAGCTGTGGTAGTGGCGGATCTAGCAGCCCCTGGTGACTTTTCTTACCGTGTTCCTAATGCATAGTGCTGATTGTTTACTTCTGTAGAAATCCACTCTTAAGTACGTCCGAGCTTCCTTTAATTCCTCTTTTAATTACATGATATTAGGGTTTGGTTTTTGTCTCTGATTGTGAAGTTAAAAAAAAATGTGTGTTAGGGATTAGCTTTGGGCTACGTTTGATAGTCTTTGGAAGTAAATGTCAAATCATAAATGCTTTTGAGCATCTGTTCAAGAGAGAAACTGTTCTGAGCTAGACTCTCATTAAATAAACACTTTGAATTACTGATTTCATTTTTTATTCCTCTACCCAATTCTTTCTGGCTTTGCAATGCTTTATTGTAAGCTGCAATCCAGCAGCAGATCAAGGAGGCTTAGAAAGAAACATCAGATGGTTTTGGTTAGTGTCCCTACCACTTGGAAAATAAACATGTTAATACCATATGCTACCCTGACTTTATTAACACAAGTTTTCTCGAAATGGAAATAAGTTATATCAATTTACTTGCTAGAACCATTAAGACTTAATGAGAGTCCTTCATAATTACTTTTTTTTCCCCTAATGATCAGCTCACTGAGTAAGGAATCCTCTTTTCTGAACACAGTACAACATAAAATTATTTTCTCCAAATTCAGCAGGCTGCAAAGAACACCATTGTGCCCAAGTAGATTTCTTTTTTAATAAAGTTTGTAATATTATTTTTTAAAGTGCTTGTACTGTTACAATTCTAAAATCTGTGGATATTGGCAAAAAAAAAACCAACATAATTTTAAGATGAGAGTTTAAGTACTGAATTTTTGAACATATTGACCTGTACCTTTGCCTTCAGTGACTTCAGCTAAAGAGAGCCCCGGGCCTTGGACTCAGGTCTGAGATTTGCAAATACAGTATGACTTCCTAACACTGGACTCAAATTTTCTGTAACCAAAAAAAAGAGCAACTATTTAGGGACAAAACTTTGCAAGAGGAATATAAGCTGGTGATTAAGTGGAAAAGTACTGTTCTCTTGGGACAGGTTAAAAAATAAGCCTACTAAAAGCTGTCGTGCCAAAAATGTTGGCTTTGACATTGCAAGCTTTGGCATTTGCTTGGAGTCTTCTTTCTTGGAAATGCTGACCACCTCAGTGAAACTTTCTTTTTTTGTAACGCTTTACGTGTACTGAACAGCCTGTCAGCCTCAATTGTGGTATATATTTATGGGCCTGTATCACTTAAAAACAGCAGAAGTGTGTTAGTTACCACTTAAAACTATACTTGAAAATATTCCAAAAGAACTCCAAAAAAATCCCCTCTTCTTTTATCCCATTTTTCTGTACTCTTAAAAAATGTTAATATAGTTGAAAGCAGCTGTGAAGAAGTTGTACGAACAATATCAAAATGAAATATGTAAAGACATGATGTGTACTAGACATTGAATTAATATAAATAATTGCCTCGGATCAGCAAGATGCTGCTTGTTTAAGGAGCTGTTAGACATTAGGAATTGTAACTAATAAGAGAACAGCATTCATTCAGTGTTAAAATGCTCCCTGGTGTAAAAGGCACCAGAGGAAGCTGGTTGCCTATTTGATATGGCAGTGGCTTGCCTCTGATATTTGAAAATTCTTTGTTGATTTGCTATGCAGAAGCATTTTAATGTGACACCATTGTATTGCATGCTGCTTAATTGTTTTATTAGGTCAGTGGAGTTTGTTGTTTAGAATTGTAGTGCCTTTTGAGGATGAAAATGCTTTTAAATATCAGTAAGTTATGTAATTGTTGGGTCATTCTGTCTACAGAGCAATAAAAAGTAATAATGTTGTGGTTTGTGCTTTTTGGTTTTCTTGGTCCCAATTCTGTAGATGTTTGTGTTTACGTATGTTTAATTTTAAACATCCAAGTATTTCTTTTGGAATTAGTGGGTCTGTTCTTAGGCTTAATGTTAAGCCAGCATGTAAATGTTTTCAGGGTCAGGATTTATGTTCACGAAGTTTGTGGGATAAACCTGTCATATGTTTTCATACTGATTGCTCTGTATTCTGCGTGAGATAATGATGGTAGCTGACTTCTGCTTCTGAGCTGGGGACTGGTTTATCCACCAGCACGTGTGGAGGTGCCTCCAGCCCTGCCGCTGCATTACATGGCGTAGCACTGCTGTATCCGAGCTGACTTCATCCTTGCAATGTGCTTTGCAGTGCTACAGGCACCTCTTTCATTTCTGAAGTACTTTGGTGATATCAGAGATGTCAATCGTTTATGTTCTTGTAGATGCTTATTTCAGTTGATGTCATTTGTGGACTGGAACAGGGGTGAGTGTTGTGCTGAGCTGTGCATTAGATGGTGAACACAAAATCTTAAGTGTGCAGTCATTTGATACAAAGTCAGGTAATTTGTGAAAATGCAAGATTTCAAGTTGTTCTGCAATTTTCCCACCCAAATAGTGGGAACTACTTTCATTTTAAAAATGGAAACCTGGGGTAGCATAGCTTAATATTTGCAGTCTTGGTTTTGTTTCAAGTAAGCAAGTAGATGTTGCTCTGGGGTTTGGAATGTCGTTAAGAACGTCTAGAATTTTCTTGCTGTTATCACAATAAACCAGACCAAATTGGGTAAAAAAGTAATTGTTAAATTATAAATGAGTCAGATCAGTGTTATATAGAAGTCAATTTTTACCCAGGAAGAGTTGGTTTACTTTGGGATAGAGTGATGGATGTCGTGTTTTGCCTGGCTGTTCTTCCTTCGTTCCACAGAGGAATCATTGAACCATCATAGAATGGTTTGAGTAGGAAACGATCTTACAAATCATCTAGTTCCAACTCCCATGCCCTGGGCAGGGGCACCTTCCCCTAGACCAGGTTGCTCAGAGTCCCGTTTTGGAGGAGCTTGGAGGAGGTGATCTTTGAATATTAATAAGCTTTTTTGGGCCCCTCTTCCCCCCGGGGCATTATCCCACAATGCTCAAGCAAGCAGATCCCTAAAGAGGACAGAGTCTGCTCTCCTGAAGCCAAGGGTAGTGACCCTACTGTGCCCCTTCCTCATTCCCCTAAAGTTCTCAAACTCTGCCGTTCTAAGGTCACTGGAGCCAAAGCTGCTCTGGAGCTTCACATTCCCCACCAACCCCTCTTTGTTAGTGAGAACAGGGTCCAGCATAGCACCTCTTCTTGTTGGCCCATCTATCACTTGGAGAAGGAAGTGTTTTTATATTCCATTGGAGAGATGTTATGTGGTTAACCCCTGCTTGATGGGCTGTGCAGAATTTTTGTGAAGAACTCATGTTTGTAGAACAAAATGCAGTGTGATGGAGTATATCCAGTATATGAACTGATCCAGTTTTAAAATGCTGTAAATGGTAGTAATAAATAGTTCTAGATAATGAAGCAGAAGGAACTATGACTTATTTATCCTTTTTCTAGCAATAGAGCACAATGGAAAGTGGTACACGTTAAAAGAGAATCGACATGTGTCTGGGCAAAAAGGAGGAACCCAGTAGCTGCAGAAAGGCAAAGTAGGATCAGGTTTTGGATCTGGTTGCCTGGAGTGGTATAAAGCTGTCAGATATTATTCAGGAGAGTGAAGAAAACTGAGCGACAGGCTTCCTACTTCTGTATTGTACATTCTTTGCAGTGGGAGTGATTTTGGAGTGTGATATACACTGTTCCCGAGCCCCTAAAATCACAGTGCTACTGCATGTTCCCATGACCTTGTCTGAAGAGGTTGCACAAGTCTAGTGGAAGATGTCAGGATGCCAGTGTTGTGCATTCCCAGGGGCTGGCTGGTTAACAAACAATTTGAAATAAGCACAGTTTATTATTGGGTTCAAGTCAGTGTTCTTTATGTTGGCACTTTTATGACTCTTGCAGTTGTACTCATTGTGTAGATTTTTTTTTTTATTTTCTTTGCATGCAATTTTTGCTTGAACCTAAGTTCTCCACCACAGAGAACCTCTCTTAATGCAGTGTCATTTTCAAAAATTTTGGTCCCAAAAGATAAACAATATCAGTGACACAGGATTTTAAGCTCTTACCTTCCTGTGGCTTTTTTGTTCTTCAGATTGGTTCTAATCCTCGTTTCTGAGTTCATAGATAGGAAAAAAAAATCTAGTGCAGCAGAGGTTTTTGGCACAACAGAAGCAAATTGAAATTCAAGCACAGCTAATGGAGGCTGACTTGTGTACTGAAACCAGTTTGTGGGAAGCGATTTTTTCATAGTAGCAGTCTTGTGCTCGGACAAGCTGTCGTGTTCTGCCACAGGAATGTTGTGTTTGCTTTGAAGGGACGAACCCATGAGGTTTGTTTTTTTTTCTGATAAAAACAACTTTTCAGAATCCTGGTGTGTCAGGATTTTTCTGGCTATCAAGTTTTGGTTGGTATTCCTGAACAAAGTCTTAATTTAAAAAACCCAAAAAAACCAACAGCTTAGCTGGTATCAGTGAGCTACCTTTGTTGGTGCATTTTACTTTGTCGTAATGTGAATGTGCTTTTGTCTGCGTACCTCATAGTCCCCAGATGAAAGGAGCTGTGTCATACTCTTACAGCAGTAAAACAGAGCCTATAGGGGTATGCCCATGTCATCCAAATCATTCCTCTAATTGACATTACTACCTGCAAAAGTAAACAATAACTAAACCCCTGTGAGGCTCTTAAGCTAACCACATTTTTACTTCGACACAGTTGTTTTTTTCCACTGCCATCAGTAATGGCCTGTGCAGAATGGCACCATCCAAGTCCATCCTATAGCTGGATAACCTACATCTAGAGCAAGTCACATTTCAAGGAGGATGCTGGAGACATTCTTTTCTGTGTCTGCCTCATGGATGGTGCAAAGAATATCAGCAGTAGATTAAATACGTAAATATGGGCTGTTAAATTGCCTCTATGCATTTGGAGGTTAAAAGTTACAGGAAAAAAAACCAGTAAAAACTATCACCTCTTCACGCAGAAGATGATTGCTTATTATTACCTCCAAGTTCATACGTTATTTACCAATAGCCCACCCTTCTTTGTCTTCTTGCCTCTTCTTATTGGTTCTGTTCCCCTGCCCCGTATAATTTTCTCCCTTTTTTTTTTTTTTTAAATCAAATTGGTTAGCATTTGTTTATAACCGAAGTGAAATAGCTGTAAGTGAAAGCTGATCGATGCATCACAAGACCTCATAGATCCTAATGTGCTGTGTAATTGTTCTAGTTGTGTTCAGAGAGTTTGCTATAATCCCCATTCCGATTGTACAGCTCTAACTACCCTCGACACAGTATGTGTGCACCACAGCTGTCATCCAAACCCACAGTGCTCCCCTGGGCTGCCCTGACTGTGAATTGAAGTAACTTGTTTTTTAAACTTCTAAGAAAACTTTTTCAGTGAAGCTTCTTCTGGAGCAGGTTGACGAGGATTTCCTTTTGTCTGGGCTCTTTTTCCTGTTTTTATGTCTTGTTTGCTCAAGAGGGGCTTTCTCATCCATTTATTGTTACTAACAGAAGCTAATGGAGGCTCACCCAGTGAATTAGTAAAATAGTTCTGTCCTGCATTTATGTTAATTAAAAATTAGTACAAGTCAATTCCTGGACTGTTTTTGCAATTAGTGCATTGCTAATCTGTCATTGCTGCTTCTAATGAAGATTGAAGGTGTAAAAATCACAGGGTTTCCTGCCTAATATTAAACCAGTACTGAATGCCTTCAGATTTTAGATTTGCTTCTTAACTATTTTAATTCCTTTTAGATGTTAAAGGCAAAGCTAATCTCGATTATGATAAAAGTACAGATATTTTTGTGTATTTGTGGATGTCATGCATTTCTTGCAAATGTCTTAAAAAGGCATGTAAGTTAGATCTGTACGTACACATTACAAAGCTTCATAAGAATTCAGTGACAAACTCCAAATGTATTTCTTTTTGAAATCACCAGTATAAAAAGGTATCTGTCTACTTCATCTGGCAAAATAACCACTCTCCGTTCTTGTTACCTGGGGGATGGCTCAGCATGTCTGTTTGCTCTAGATACTTTTGTATTCTGTAGCTGGAAGTGACACGAGCTGAACTGGGCTTCCCCGCACGTACAACAGAAAATATACCTGTCGTCGTGTATTTATACAGTGTTGGAATGATCCTGTATAAATAATACTTATGGGTTTAGTTGTGTGAAGCATTTTTTCCCCCCTTTGAAATCCATTTTGACTGGTAGCTGCTGACATATATTGACTGTGGCTCTCCTGCTTTTTGCAGGGAAAATAACTTTGCAGTGAAGCAAAAGTGAAGGTGATTCAGTGGTGGTGAAAAGGAGAATCAGCAGCACATATTGTCTGAGCACTTGACCTGAGTTGTCTTGCCATGTAAGCAGAAAAAGAGAATCTATGGGAAAATTAACACTAAAGTGAGTGGTAGCGCAGAATTTTGGGTTACTGGAGTGTGAAATGAAACCGTTAACGGACCTTTCTTCTGCAGTAAGGGATATGTGCCATTGACTAGAGAAATGCTGTGGAAATGTAATGGTTTCCTAAGTCATATTTTGAAAAGTTTGAAAAGCTGTGAAGCCAGGAAAAGGTCAGAAGTGCTGTGCCACTGTGAAGTGGAAGATACTTAATCAAGAACTTTTGGGTACAGCTTGACGTGTTACCTCCTACAAACGATCAGAAGCATATGGATTTCACAACAGCTATCTTTTGTCTTTAAGTAAGTATCAAGTTTAGTGAAGGCAACTTAATTCACACAGTAATGTCAACTTTGTGCTGAGATTTATTTATTTTTGCATCACAGTGTCAAAGAGGAAAGAGTTCTGTTCTAGCTGCAATACTGATTTTGAGGATAAAGAAGATGTTTTGTTCTGAAGTGTTGATATAGGTGAGGCCGTGTATACCTGAAAACCTGCTAAGCAAGTTAAGTTGAAATGCAGGAGAGAAGGGACTTCACTTGAATGCACCCACGTGTGTTAGGAGCAGTTTCTATCCTTTTATACTATTTTTCAGATGATGTATCACATGCTGAGTCTTACTTAGCCATCCCTATAGCTTGACTGCAGTGGTGACTCCATGGGGTATTTTGTAGGCATGAGAGTCCTTTTGCTGGCTTCTGCTCCCAAGGAAGTCACTCAATTCACCACACCTATGATGATGTGGTTTTAGTAAAGCATCCCTTGTGGCCTTTCTTTGCTAGGGCTGCTTGTACCAGTCTGGTTAGTATTGTGCTCATCATTGATCTTACTTTAGAAATATTTTTTTATATATAAAATTAATTTCTCTATATAAAGAAGTAAAACAGCATAGAAAGGGAAAAAACAAACCCTGTACTTACTATTTTCTTTCAACAATTCTCTCTTTTTTTTTTTTTCAGACCTTAACTTAGAACTACTTCCAAATTTATCTCTGACATCTAAGCTTTTTTATTGAAGAATGAAGCAGAAATACAGTAGTAAAAGACATAGAAATCTGATCCAGTATGTTTTTACCAATTTAATTATTGTTCAGTTCTGTAGTTTTTACCTTTTTAATTGTGAAGTAACTTTATTCTTTTAGCGCTGGCAGCAGTTACAGCAGTGAGGAGCTTCAATAACGTGTTGTTAAGTAGAAGATCTGTACAGATATTAATTATCAACATTCATTATAGAAAAGTCATGAACAGTTTATGGGTTTCATTTTTATCTGAATCGCCACACCAAAAGTTTAGAACACAGTAATTGTGTGATGGAAAAACAGTAACCTTTATAAGATAAACGGAGTTATTTTCTTGATTTTCCAGCTAATGAGTAAAATATGTAAAAAGACATCAGTAAAAGACATTGAAAAACATATGATAGCAAAAGCATAGTCCACAGGCTGTTCTGTCCTCAGTTTTCTGACATAAAATAAGCCTGCTTCTCAAATTTGAAATAAAGCGGAAGCATTTAAAGATGTGGAATAACCAATCATTTAATCAGATATTATAACTGTATGAAAACATATTTAAATATTTTAAAAATTAATTTAAATATATTGATAACAGTCTTTATTAGAAAAAGTGCCTTGCTTTTACATGAATTGACAAGGATTAAGATTTTATAGTGAATTAATTACTGTTTTCTATTTGAGGGGGGGAAATATTTTCCCAAAAGATACTGCTTTTAATGCTGCCATCTTTCTTCCCAGATGTTCTCAAATACATTCTGCATTGTTTTAAAACAACTCTAATCTTTAATACGATTATCTGTGAACTTCCTTTGTTTACTAAGGGATTTTTTCAGATTATCAAATCATTTTATATACAAATCCTCCTTTTCTTGGTGCATACCGTAACTCTTGATTGCATGCCTGAGGCAATGCCCCAGATGAAAACAACTGACATCAATTATTGATGATTACTTTGTGCCCGCTGGGAGGTGAAATCAAGTCTCCGATCTCAATTCAGGATTTGTTTCAAACGGAGGGTAATGAGAGCGGGTGCAGAGGGACTCCAGAGCAGGTGCACTGGTTTGCAACATAGGCATAGGCACGATGCTTATGAGTATGTGGTATTGAGAAGAGAAAATGGTTGGAGCCAAGGTTTTCATGTGGTTTTAAAGAATTTGTTCGGTAGTTTCCTAGCACCCACACATCAAAATGAGAGTGTCTCACTGTAGTAGTATTTCGTTGCACTGAGGCATGGGATAGCACTTAACAGGAGGGGAGAGCCCCTCTGTCCCAGTTCTTCATCCCACCTAAATGTGGCTTGATCTGATTCACTCTGACTCCATCAGTCTTCATAAGCTGAAACTGTACTCCTTACTTCTCATGCATCAGTAACTGTCTTTCAGTGGGGTTTCCTAAGTGTGAGATCAAGCAACCTAACAGAAACTGGAAAACTGGAAGGCAGTGGGTAAGCTAAAACATGGCATTTCTTAATTTTGTAAATTAGCTTGCAACCTCAGTCATCATGTTTTAACATTGCTACATGTAATTTTAATTTTACTGTCTTTTTAATGCAACGGTTGCAGGAACTTCATTGTTAGTAAAATCCTTATTGCTTATGAGGTTTGGAAGGAGCTGGCAATACTGCCTGAACTACAAGACAACTTAGGGACAGGGGAATACTTTATTATCCTATAGAAGAAAATTAATCTGCTTTCTGGAGGACAAAATAATGAGTGAGGATTTGGGTCCAGCAAGGTTTCCCCCACTGCAAATTCTTTCCAATGTTGGCAGCCTCTCATGAGCCTACCTGCCTGGGTTTCCCAGCAAAACGTTCACTCTTGGGTGTTTTCTTGGTAAGCTGTCTTTAGACTTGCTAAAAAACAGAAAAAAAGAAGGGAAACATACATTTTTTTAAGAACCCAATATGGAATTTCTTGGGGTAGAGCAAGTTGTGCAGGCACATGAGCATTTCTCGTGTTTGAAATTGTCAGATTCTGTTGTACGGAGAAAGGTCAGATGTGAATACAAGAGTATGGTGTTTTCTCATCAGGACTGCTCCTCCATCCTCTGAATTCAGTTCTAACACCAAATGTCGTAGGGAGGAGTAAGCGAAAGAGGATGCATCTTCGAAGGGCAAATCAGTGCGGTGAGAGCTTCCCTGGTTGTCAAAAGCCTGAGTAAGCAGGTGGGGCTGGCAGCATGCCCTGAAGGTTAATGCGTCGGTCACGAAGCTGGAGGGGGAGGCAAAGCCCTCCCTTCTGCCGGGGTTCTCAAGAAAGATACCCTGAGAAGACTTCTGGCTCCTGCATCTCATTCCGCCTTGAGTGCAGGGAGAAAGAAATGGTAGCTAGGACTGAGAAAATGCAAGGCTAAAAAATAATTAGCCAAAAAATCAGTCTATATAGTATTGGTGGCATTTAGAACCGTGTTGGTTTCTGTGGTGGGCTCCAAGCAGCGGTGGGGCCAGTGTTTCTTTTGCAGTTGAGCTGCCTCAGCGGGCTCAGAGGCTGCTGTCCACCCTCCCAACCACCCCAGCTGCCTGCCACACTAGCTGGCGTTTTATGGTGCCTCTGAGGCTATTCCTGGATGTCAAGTCTACACTGGAGAAATACTGCCAAATTTTTTTTAGTGCTAATGCAGGAGAGGTCTAGCTGAGCACAGAGACAGTGATATTGTTAATTTTCCAGGCTGTTGCTATCTTACTCTCAGCTGTCCCTAGACAGCCTCACCATTTTATGTTTCCTCTCTAATGGTGTGAGCCAGGATGTCATAATATGCAAAACCAAATGTACCAGAAAATATAATAAATTAAAGTCGGGCTAGCAGAGTAATTGAAGAATAAACTGAATTTTAAACAACACAGGATTGTGTTATGAACTGATTGCTATGCACAAGATGCACCGGAGGAGTGTGACTTCATGTAGATTTACTATTGATGGCAGCATTTCCTAGATTGCTGCTGGTAGTAAAGAAATGAAAACGATGTGAACTTTTGAGTTAGTACCACAACATATTGCAGTGAAGGAGAAGTACCATTCTAGTTACTCTGCAAAGTAATTCCAGAAGAAAAATTTTCTCGGTGCTTTATTTATTTATTTAAGAGGTTTACATGAATTTAGCAATTCTTGAGCTTATAAAAGTCACAAAGGGAGTGCACACCTTGGCATGGAAAGAACTAAATTTTCCCTCAACTTTTAATGTAATTCTTCTGTAAGAAATTACTTAGGAAATGTAGCAGTAGAGTGAATTCCTCTGAATTCAGAAAATTGAGTTGAAGGACTTTTAGGGTCCTTAAGGAATTTTAAGGTTGTTTGCCAGTAAAGTTTTATGGCAGATAGTCTGCATATTTTTCTTTGAATAAATTTTTCTGGGTTTTATTTCATTAAAAGCAGGTAATGTACATACGTAAGACATTTTAAAAATAACCCTCTAGCCGTCATGCTGGTAGAGATGTAGGGACATGGCAGAAGAAGGTGTGGGTTTGTGAGCTACAGGTTACTTCAGCTGAGCCCTGGAAGCTGAGCATCTGTGTTCTCCTGGTCTCTTGAAATGTGAAATGAGGTAGTGCTAGTGAAAGCCACCCTGTAGATTGCTCATACAACCAGAAGCCATGGGAAAGCCTGTGGAAATGCAAGCAATCAGTAACAGGTACTTGCTAAAAGATAACAAATGTTGTTTGAGCTGCTGCAGGTTGAAGAATCTGTGTGGGTTGTATGAAAGCGGGTCCTGTGCAGAGGCTGACCTGTCGATGTTAAAGTAGTCAAACTTTATATGCAGAGAAACCTAAAAAGCACTTTGGGCAATATCTTATTTTCTAATCTTTCTAATTTTGAGAAAAAGAAGTCAGTTTTGTAAGGATGAGATTTTTGGCGACAGTGATTCAAGCTCAAGGCAAGACTCTGCCACTTCCAAAATTACATTGTGCGGTGGAAGCAAATGGAAGGGCTGTTCAGTGGTAGAAATCAAACATAAGCCTTTGGTGGCAGGAAGAACAGAAGCAGAAAAGAGCAATATTACTGCACTGAAAGAATCTAATTTTGTAGTGATAAGCAGTATGATTTGTTTAATTGAGTGCTTTTAAGTTTAAAGGTTTAAGTTGTATTTAAACATGAAATAGTATTGTCTATTTTCATTATTGTTGTAAAATTTAAATAAGGTTCTCTACCAGGAATGGTAATGAAATACTTTGATTTTTGAACTAATTTTACTAAATAGTGAAAAAAGGTAGTTCTTGTGAGATAAATACTTAAATATATACAGTAAGCTTTAGCATTATTAAACTAATTCAAAGTGCTGTTAAATCCCTTGATTTAAATTATTTCACTGTGCCATGACCTAGTGGAATTAGAAATTAACCTGGAAGATGCAATTAATAAACTACTTATATCCCCCATGTAATACTTAAAATTAATTGTTTTTCTGTATCTATTTTGATCACTTAATAACTTATCTCCTCACATCTATCCTGCATCTCCATAGAAGTGGGCTGAGGGATCACTGGGAGGCAGGACGGCCAGCTACTTCGTGTCCCTCCAGGCTGCCAGGGGAGATAGTGAGGGCCAGGTTCATAAGCTGCAAACCGCCTTGACTCTGGCTCTTCAAACTTGTGTAGCAGAGAACTTGGGAGAATACTGCTATAAAGGAAAAATAATCTTCCTAGCAATAGGGGGGTAAATAGGCAGCATTTAACCCACTTAAAAAGAAACAAGCAGTACAGGAATTCATATAAGAAGGTTTTGAAGAAGGTAGTCTTCAAGATCTGATATTTCTGCTTGCTTCCGATATTTTGTAAAAAATTCAGAGCTCTCCTGTGCTAGTGCTCCTGTTTCTTTCCCTCTGTCCTGCATCCCAGATGACTTCTGGTGAGTTACAAAGCACTATTTATATTTGAGAGCTCTCCCCAGTGGAGCACAACACTTGTAACAAGAATTTGTACGATTAAGGTTTTTTCTAGCTATGGTCAGTCTCTTTTCTAGTGCTTCTTACCTAGTTAACTTAGCACATGAAATCTATGTACTGTGGATGGGCTCTTAGTGCAGGTAAGACCACTCAAGAAACTTTGACTGCAGTTGTTAGGGAGGAGTATGATGGGTAAATGGAGTTCTTGCTGAGAGTTGTGCAGCATGATTTTCTTTCAAAATATATTTGTGGCATGGAAGAAGGTGAGAATTTCTGATAAAGTTTTTGCAATAATAAACGATAGAAACAAGTCAGTTTGTTTTGGAAGCTGCAGACAATTGAATCATGTATTACAATTTAAACAATATATTTTCTCTAACATTTAGAAGCAGAAAATCTAAGCCATTTTCACAGGGTGAATGCATCTTGGAAACATGCAGCAGTTATCATGATTAACCATAGGAAGACAGCTCCGTGTTCAATCCTGCAATAAGGTGCCTAAGAGTCCTTCGAGGAAGGTCACCAAAGGGAGTATTAACAAGGAACCCAGAGGTGCTGTAGCTGGGGCATGGGCACAGGTGGTACTTGGGACCTGCTAGTTTCTGACTTAAATGCACATGCTCACACATGAAAGCTGGAAAGACTTAAAAAAACCCGAGAAGTTTACAAAAAAATAATTAATGGCAGGTTTATGGTATTTATTCAAGAGCTCTTCCTTTCTTGTCTGGTTGGTAAGTAAACCACAGTGCACAGTGCATAAAAGTAATGGGAAGTTTCATCATTTTACAAAGATGTTTACATATCTGGTGGCATCGCTGACAGGCAGCTAGTACAGCTGGGTATGTCTGGTAATAGTCTGCTACAGACTGAGTAAATATCATAAACACGTGATGATGGGAAACCCTCAGGAGCAATAAACATGACTAGTTAATACCACTAGGTAAAGATTTTACTGTTGGATGCAAAACTGCAGAAATGTGTATTTAAATGTGTACATGGAAACGAATCACTTCAGCAAGGTACATTGTATAGTGATGCTATTGGGATCTGCACTTGATCATACAAATGGAATGCTTTCCCTGTAGTTGGTGGCAGGGACCCACTGTTATGTGAGGTCATTAATATCATTCCACAGCTACTAATAGGGGGGACAGGTGGGATGAGAGATCCTGAGGCCAGTGCACAAGGTAGCCACATCCATCCTTGTATGCCCTGCTGCTGCAGTGTTGCACTGCTGAGGATCATTTTATGGTATTTTGTTGAATCCTGTAAGGAGAGCCTTGCAGTCTGGCGATCAGCTTTGCAGTGGAGACTTTAATGCTTGAAGAATCTCTTCAGTGTGTCATTTTAAATTATGTATGCCCCAAAGCAAGTATAAATCGTAGAATACCAGGTTGGGAGGGACCTCAAGAATCATCTGGTCCAACCTTTCTTGGCAAAAGTACAACTAGTTAAGATGGTCCAGCACCCTGTCCAGATGAATCTTCCAGTGGCTGATTGTGCCTCTTATGTCCAGTTGGAATCTCCAAAAGGTGACTTGTATGCCTTGTCTTTTCCATGTGTCTCCTTGTGAAATAGAGTTTCCAGCTTCTTTGTAGCCACTCTTTAAATACTGGAACATGGTGATAAGGTCTCCCCTAAGCCTTCTTTTCTCAAGGCTGAACAAACCCAGTTCTCTCAGCCTCTCATATGGCAGGCTTTTCACTCCTTTGATCATCTTTCCCGTCTCTGGACCCTCTCCAGCCTCTTCACATCTTTTTGGGATGCTTCTAGTGTGTCCATTAGATAAGGAGATGAACAGCTCATAAATTCAGATGTTGCTTTGTTTCATGTTCAGTGAAATAGACTATGATGGTTGTAGTGCTGCAACACAAAGGCATTTTGAGTTTCATGAATGCAAGAAGGAATAATAATTCAATTGAGCTTTATCCCTGAAAAGTCCAATGAAAAAAAACAAGGAAGAGCCTTTCATATATTTTGTTATGTTGTTTTCCTACTTTGGTAAGAGCTGCTTCTCTTCAGCCTTGATAAAGGATGTAGCAGCTGAAAAGAAGCTTTCCTCATGTGAAGAAAAAAGGTGAGAAGTTGCAAAATGAGTTTAGAAGATAGTCAACAGAAGTATTTCATAGGACTTACAGAGGATCCCTTTTTATGAAAGTGGGAGAACTACAGATATAAACAAAGTCCATATATGAGGCAATAGTTTGTTTGAAGTGGCATACTACTAAAATGTTGGCGTTTTTTCCTTCCAGCTCTTCCACATTTCTGAAGAGGGCATGGAAAAAGAGGAGTTCATAAAGGTTAAGACCTTTATGATTGTCAGTGACTTTGAGGTTCTTGGGTAAAGGCATTAAATATGTGGAGTATACAGTGGCTGTATCATGGCCAGTATGTTGTTCTGTCACACCGTACAAAGTTAAAATGTCATGAGGTCAAAATATGTTTCCTCATATTTATGCACAACATAGAACAGCACAATTGCTCAGCTAAATAAACAGGACATTTTCCATTATAAGGTGCCATTACCTTTGTGCGTTCTTGTCATTTATGAAATCAGCAGGTGGCTAATTAAATTGCTCCTTTGGACTCTTCTGGAGGCTGTGTATTAATTATATTTTAGTGGTGGTATGCACATTTGTCAACTTTTTAATGAGAGTAAAAGTTGTTTACCTCTTCCTTCAGAAATACATTTTTGGGTTTGGTGTTTGGGTTTTTTTGAGGTTAGTATGATAAGAGGTTTTGTGGTAGGTTCTCTTTCCCATAAAATCTCATTATTCAGCTGATCATTGCAACCATGTAGCATGTTTAGTTGAAATGAAATCTTAAAATGTTAAATTTCCTGTTGCAAAGTGCTACTAAAACTGTAGTCTGTGTGTTAAACCCAATGTTGTTGAAGGGAATAGGTTGATCACTCAGGAAGAGAACATTTTTCCTTTAGCCACTCAGGTCTTTTGAAGACATGGCTCCTGAAGGTATTTTTGGGGCTCACATAGTGAGTTCTGGTTCAGCCTGTTGGCTGCCCTCCTCTGCTTTCGTAGTAGTAGAAACAGTACTGGTGTTTGGGATTTCGGAGGGAGCCATGTGACAGCAGGGCTGGTCTGGGGGGCAGCTTTCATGTGCCAGAGTAAGGGCTCTGTTTACACCCCCTTCCTTTGCTGTGTGACGTTTCACATGCTGTTCATACAGCTAAGATCCTCATGTTAAAAATTTTGGTATCTTAGCAAATGCCATTTCTAGCCATGACTTCATTTTAGTTTCATTTAGTTTTATTCACATGTATGCTAAAGGCAGCCCACGTAGGTGTAGTATTGGTGTGCTGACAGAGGAATGCTGTAGCCAAGATAGGTTTATATTGGTTCTCTATCTGAAATGGTGTATTGCAGGTAAATGTGAAAACCCAAAGAAAATACCCCTAACCTGGCGTAAATATCATTGACATTGTCGTTTTAGTGCCGTTGGAAATGTCTCTAGCAGAGGTGAAAAATTTCCAAGTGTTCTCTGTTTTTGAGATACCATCACAGGTTTTATCTAGTGGGAAGGAGCAGAATGGACCTCACTTCTGAATGGACAATTTATTTAACTGCTCTGGTGGTCTCCCCAGGGGTGATGTCTCTTCTAGGCCATGCAGCTCTTCTATGAACTAGAAGGACATCAGTCCTCTTCATTATACTTTTTATCCAAGTATGTTTGTTTAAGACCATGCCAAGCCAAGAAAGTCAAGAAAAACAGATTTCTTTTTCGTATGGGTGATTTACTTTGCAGTCATATTTTCTCAAGTGGAGAGTGGTATAAAGACCACCATGGCATCTTCTGAAGCATCCACTGAGACTTCAAACTGAAGCCCTCACCACTGGAGCGTACTTGTCTACTGCTGATTTACTGTGGTGTTTGTAAATTTAGGTTGGTTTTTTTTCAGCCACTTCATGGAACTAAGTGAAGGGAGAGGATGGTCTCAGGAGGGATATGGTGGTTATCACATTTCGGTGGCTGTAGATGCTCCTGTATATCATTTGTATTATGTCAAATATAAGGGGAAAATAATACTAAAGTATTCAATTTGCAAGTGGTGTTATTGAAATCCAGTATACTGAACTTTATAAAAGCTGCTGTGAAAGATAGTAGTTTGTAGTTTGTGAGTCTGCAAATACGCGGTGTATCTAGTATTCAAAAAGCCAGGATCTTAGTTAATTTGAAAGAAAAACAATACTCTTTTTTCTCCTTCCTTTTTAATTGACAAAGTAGAGCAATTTCAGGATGTAAAACTGACTTTCTTTACTGAATACGGCTGCAGTATTGAGATACTGAATTATAAAACTATACAGAAATTGAGATTTCTTTTCAGAAAGTATGTGCAGTTTTGAGAACAGTTTCAAGATTTCACTTTCATTTCCTTTTTTCAAAAAACTAGAATTTTCTTAAATAGAGGAGTGGAAGAAAGAAAAAGAATGTTATATAATCCAATTTGTTGTTTTTCTTGCAAACATTGTGTTCCTTTACATAATATTTATAGCATACAGCACATGGAGAGCACCACTTGAAACCTCCTGTATGTGTTGTGAAGCCATGATATGCATGGAGTTACTGTAAGTATTCCTGCGTGTGTGATGCCCACGCACACTCGCCGGGTGTGCTTACGAAACTGTGATGTGCGAAATGTAGTAGCAGTGTTTCATTATGCATTCACCAGGAATTGCTGGTGACATTTTAGCCTGCAGTTAATTTTAATATTAGGTTTAGGATTTGAAAAGAACGCAGTGTAAGAGAGCGCTTGCAGATCCTTTACCCTGGCTTCTGCCCTGGCTAGTGTTTCCTGAGCCACAGCTATTAAGACTTCACTCATGTTCGTGTGAGGTTAGGTGATTAATTTACTGCTTTAAGTAAATCAAACCCCAAGAGCTGCTTGGTGATTATGAGAGGAACTGGTTCTGTTTTAATTACCCACTGGTGAATTAATTTGTGTATACCAACATACCAGCAACCTTTTTCCTTGAAGTTCTCTGTGATGTGATATCCCCTCCTCCAGGAGGCCAACAGTATATTCTTTTCCTTTATGCTGGGCAGGTATTCTGTGCTCCCTTCTCACCTCTACAGGGATGGAAGGGTAAGAAATGTAGACCAAAAAGGTGAGGAAGAGAAGGAGCTGTCATGGTCTGTGTTGCAGGTTTTGTAATAGAACCTGGGTGCTGGCTGCCAAGGAATTGTACCAGGGTGTTTCCAGGGCTCTGCTCAGCATTTTAAGGCTTCTCCTCTTGAGAGTCTGGGCGCTGGGTGCTTAACTGCAGGTTAGATCTTGTGATGAGAATTACAAACAAGAAATGAAGGGATTGCTTTTGATTTGGCTTGTTTCAATTGCATAGGCTATTAAAACATGAAGTGTAAAGTGAGTCTCTTAAATTAGCTGGTTTGTGCTTTTGTTTAATTTTTTTTTTTTAAATTTCTCTTTTGGAGCATTTTTCCTAAATTATATGTTGTTTTTAGCAGGCTGAATACAAAGGCTCTTTATGGTGATTTGCATGAATGTGTGTGAATTTTTAAAGATTAAAAAAATATATCTTTGTGTGGTTGTAAAAATTCAAGTTTAAAAACACCATTTCATGAATTACATGAGATATCTTACATAGTATCCTTGTAGTCAGAAGGTGAGAAAGAAGTAGTGAAATAAGATGCAACATTTATGCAGATACAAGCAGAGGTCAGCATATGTTCTGGCTGAAATTAAACCAGTGTCCTCCTTTCTCGCAGCTATTTGTATTATTTATAATTGCATGAGATGTGTGTTGAGAGGGTGGCTGGGAAATAAGCTCTTAAATACGAAAGCTCTTTGGTCTCCTAGGATACGTGTGGAGTAGTGTTTGTACAGTTATCCATAAGGTTTTCCAATGGGCATCCTAGAAACCTTGGTAAACTTCCAGGTAGCCTTCATAACCACCTTGCAAAAAAAGGTTGCCTTGCTTTGCTGGGTGCTATGCAGCACATGCAAACCTTAAGTAACATAAGTCCTTTGATTAAGATTTTTTTTTAAATCAGAAGGGGATGATATACTCCTGAAAAACAGAATGAGAAACTGAAGATCATTCAGACTTTTATTCCTTCTTTATTTATTAAATCTATTTGCTTTCAGGGCTTGTTGGTGTGTAGGTATTTTGAAATAACTGCACTTAATATTTTAAGCTGGAAATGTTTATCCCAAAGAGTATTTCACATTCTGCTGTTTTTCCAGGATTTGAGGAGGGGAAGGAGAGAGGAAAAAAAATGGGAGAGCAAGTGAGGCATCAGGTCTGGCCGTTAGGAGGTTTTTTAGTTGAAGATTTGAAATTGTTGGTGAGGTTCAGTGGTTCTGTTGGTGTATTTTCTTACCTTAAGCATACTGTGTATCAATGTTTACAATAATTATTTGGAATACGGTTTTATAGCTAGTTCATTGCATGCTCTGGCTCCCAGTTTTTTGCTACTGGGAATCTCTAAGCCAGAGTATCTCCTCGGTTACATTTGCAAGTCTGAAGGGAGTCTGGAGGGCAGTGGAAAACTTGGGTCTCCAGCCAGCCAGTGCCTCAGCAGATGTGCTGTTCTCCAAATCTAGCATCCAGAAAGAAAACACTTTTTATTGGATATGAGAAAGGTACAGTGATTTATTTTCATTTACTCAGTGGAAAAAAACCCAAGACTCTTTGTAAACCCTTTCTGGTTTATATTCCATTTAGTAGTAAGAATTCACTAAAGCTAAAGCAACACAACATACTCTAACAGCAAAATAAGCGTCAGTTCAGAATTTAACGTTATTGAAACCTAATGATCAATTAAACTGGTCCGTGTGGACAAGCAGTAAATCTGAGTTCATAAATTTCTAGTCTCAAAGTTTACAAAGGGAAATTATGCAAATTACTCCCTTTAGCCAAAGTATGCTATATTATTGCAGAAACCTTCTAGTGTAACTTCTCATTTCCATGGAAGGTTTTACCTTTTCCATCTTAAAATTCTTCAGCTGGGATGGCTTTTTCATGACTCCATCCTCCCTATGTCTTTTATTTATAGTCACTCAACACATAGAGGCAGCCTGGTTGCCTGGGATATTACTTGTTTCTGTGTTCTTATCCCATATGACTGATATTAAGAGACAGTGTTGCTTGTAGTTGAGTTGCTGCTTTTAAAGTAAGATGTCTCCTTTGAATGAGACTCTCATCACGTTCTTGTCTGCATTTCTGGTTTTCACATGACGTACAGGATAAAGGCTTTTAATTACCCTGTCTGTCCTCCTCTTGGTTCATTAAATTGAAATTATTAGCTTTTTAACTGTCAAAATCAGTGAAAATCAAGGCTGTTTTTTACTGCAGTATTAAACAGTTCTTTATAGAAGCATAAAAAGTTGGTTTTCTGACACAAGTGTCTGTGTCTAGCTGGAAACTGGTAACTGTAGAGCAGACTGCTTTTTGTGGGGTTGATACAGAAGGGACCCTTCTCAGGATTAAGTGTGCACTTCTTTTCTGGGTATTCCTTAGCTTTTTAGCGACTCTGCCAAGTGAAGATGACTTGTGGCATTGTCTTTAAACTCACTAAACCCTGTTCCTGTGAGCCATTAGATTGCTCTGAACTTGACGGTAAGTTTGAGCTGCTTCTTACAGGATCTGGAGTTTATGAACAGGGACTTGGCAGTTGAACTTCTGAGTAATTTCTTGAATCCCTGTTGCTGACAGGAGCAGAGAAACTTGTAAGTATGCTATTTCCAAATACTCCATTGCATGGAGCTAACCTGGCCTTACCAACACAGCTGCAACTGCTTCTGTATGAAGGGTAGGCAGGTGTCTACAGCAGCACTGGTATTTGTGTGGCATTTCTGGCATCTCGTAGTCTCTTTGCACAGCACTGCACCTTTTTTTTGTGAAAAAGAAATATATCCCATGGGAATTTGAGTCCTTATCTTGGAGACACCATAATACTTTGGGTTCATTTACACAGCTCCCAGTGCAGCAGGATTGTTGTCTCTGATGGTTTCTGGCTCTTGGACAATATGGCAATTAAAAAAAAAATGTTTATAAAGTTTGAAAAATGTTTCGTCTAAGTATCTGGCATAAAACATGTGAAAGTGTTTAGCATGGGTTGGGAGTGAAAAAAGAAGTGCAGAAATAAAAGAGGAATTGAATTTTTTATGTCTATGAACCTAACCTAACTTGTTGAGAAGTGCTTTGTTTGGGAAAATGGGTATTGTGGTTAAGGAGTACAAAGAAGATGGGTACTCCAGAGAGTGAGTTGTCTGCCTCTTAAAGACCTTTTTCCAAAAGCACTGCTAATGAAGTACTACCCTTCAAAGCAAGACTGGTATTTTAAAAGCTAGCTCTTAGGGGTTGAATGCATAGAATAAATGAGGAAGTGAAAATTGTATCATCCCCCACAGAATCTCAAATGCAAAATTTCAGCATGTTGAAAAGAGGTTGGACAGAGAGGAGGAGGAGGAAAAGGTTGGCTCCTTCCCAATGTAGCATGCCTCTGGTGGCCTCTGTTGCTGCAACCATTTTGACCATGAATACAGAAGAGTGGTGCCTAAAATTAGGAATCTGAACGGCCTACCTGCTGGGGCTCTTTAACACATTGCTCCTTTCCCACTCTCTTCCCAAAATGTGGTGAATCAGAATTGCCTAGTGACGTGAGTAAATGTCTTGTATATGTTTTGCAAATTTATGATTAAGTATCTAAGAACTGAAATGCATTTTTCTTTCATAATTCTAGACCTTTTTTTTTCAACAACTCCATTTTTGTTCGCTAGATGAGCGTAGCAGTTGGGAGCCCTGATGCCTCCCCACCCTAGCAAACTTCTGAGCTTTCCCTGTTTGCTTGTAGCCTTCTGTGAGGACTTAACTCTCTTCTATTGAGCAATTTTATTCTAGTTTCTTTCTTGATTTATAGTTCTTAACATATATTATCTGTTATATATAATTTCTGCATATGGCTACCAGTTTGATGTTTTACATTGGGGCTACCACTTTACTTGTCCTTAGTGTAATTTTTTTTTTCTTTGATTTGATTTTAATTTGTACTACTCACTTAGAAGGTAATGGTTTTCATTTGCCTGCCTTTGTTTAGGAATGTTATTTTTTCTTAAACAAAGAGAACAAGGCCATCAAGGAAAGTGGCCAGAAATGCTGTAACAGCAATTCAGCTCTCCCTCCTCCACATTATTCATTCTGCAAGGGTGAGTTAGGAGATTGCTGCTTAATATTTAGCCCCTGTCACTCATGTGAGAATACGTACCAGGACCTCTTGGCCTGCTGTGTGTGTGCTGCTGTGCATCTTTGCCAGCATTTTCACTCGAATCTTAAAGAACTGTTTTCCAACAGTGTTCCCACTGAAGTAGTTTCTTTCTGAGAGCAGTAACAGGATTCAAGGGGCACGCTGTAGCAGCCAAACTTTGCACCTCAGGCAGATAAATAGCTGCACTGTAAAAGCCTCCCTATGTAATAGGTGGTGAAATTCTATTTTTATATATATGTGTGTGTGTGTGTATATTTAACATGGAGTTAGACAAACTTATGGAGAAAGTATTTGAAATAAGCAGCTGGCAAACTTGGTTAAGGGATAGAGAAGTGTTTTAGGAAAAATATTTGATTTTTTTTTTTCCATTCAGCAAATGTTGTCTCCACTCTTTCTTGGTGACTGTGTAATTACAAGGGCTGAAGTGGAGAATGTATGATTCCTATAGTGGGACTAAAAAGCAGGCTTTACTCCGTGTTTTGTCTCTGTCAAATATGTATAACCAGACTTGATTTTACATAGTCAACTCAACATCCACTTCCCTCTCTGAATCCTGTCTGGAGGCCCCAGATCAAGCACTAGTCTACTGTGTATGTAAATATCTGTTTACATACAAAGTATTTAAATGGTTTTTATTTAAGATAATATTTGTATATTTTAAGACTACAACTTTTAGATCTAACATGTTCTTGTTATGTAAATTCTGATAATGTGTGGAGCCATACATTTTCAATATCTCTACAGAGTACATCTGTTGAGGTATGACAGGCAACATAAGCAGAAAGTCTCAATTCAAAGGTTTTATTTTCTGAGAAGCATCCTACAAAATAATATGGGGATATTTTATACAAATATAAAAGAGCATGAGGACAAGTCATGCTTTGACTTTTCTGTGTGCCCAAAGCTGGGTCAGCCAGCTTTTTACACATATCAGAAAGAAAGTTCTCCCTGGAAATTAGGTGGAAATTAAGTTATATACAGCAGCAGAGTGAAATTTCTTCAACAGATTTAATAGGGAGAGGCACAGCCATCCCCCTAAAGCATTAAGAATCAAAGAACTTGCCTTTATCATGGAGTTAATTCAAGTGACAGCTAGGGCATGCCATCCTAATGTCATTCCCAGGCACGAATAGGGACTGCTCAGGCGTGGCAGTGCTTTTGGGATGAGCCACCTGCTTGCCGAGGAGTGGCCAGAGCCAGCCCAGCTTTCCCTGATCCCTGGTTGTGCTGGGCTGCAGACCAAGAGGGGTGGTTGTGGAGGTGAGCCGGTCACTGCCTGCAGTATCCCTGCTCAGGGGCAGGTCATGTCTCCTGGCTAATTTGGCCTGTGTGTAGGTAGTCTGAGTTAAATGCTCCTTTGACTGTGGGCTTAAAGAAGGCTCTTATTTTCTTCTTTTTTTGAGAGAGAGTCCTAATGTGGTGGTATTTGTTTTCTTTCATTAGGGAGAAAATAAGCAGTTTAGGCGACTGCCTTAGCTCTCCAAGTGATGCTCCTTAGCTGCTAGGGTTTGGCAGGTTGAGGCTGGAGGCTGAAGCTGCAAGCTTCAGACCAGGTCTAGACCATCCTCTGCACTACTCTCCTGTACTTTCAGCTTTCTTCCTCTGGCCATGAGTTCTCATGTGTTCTTTTCAGCCCATGGGCACTCGCTCATGCAGAGGACTCTGCCTCCTTTCCTGCAGGACAAGGACAGCATGGGGCTTACCATTTATCTGAACTGTCTCTAAACCGAGTCTTCTTGGCTCTGTCTCACACAGATCTTAGAAATGCTTGTTTTGAGAGAGATTGTGGGGTTTTGGTTAGCTTAGTAGGAGGTAGCTTTGTTTTCTTTCATGATGTGGCTAAGCGAAAAAACTGCTTAGTAACAGCATAGTTTACCTTTGAAAATAGCTTTCCACCATCACTCAAGTTGTGGTTGATGGGGGAAACCAGCTGTAACAAGTTATGCAAGGTGGCATATGCCTGAAGGAAGAGATGGGATGCTGTTTCTCCTTGAAAATAGTTAAGTCCTGCAATTTAACTATTCAGAAAGTTCTTTTATCCTTTTACACCCCTCCACCCCCAGCTTCTCTCTGTCATCAAAGCTATTTTGTGATTAATCCCAGTGCTGTCTCCCTGAATTTCCTCCATGCACACCCGTAGGGCTGGGGGCTGGTTATACAGAAGAGCAGAAAAAGGAAACATAGCTCTCAGATTCCTTTAGTTTCTTTGAATCTCTGCTGCTCCTTAAAATCTGAATTAATCAAATCAAATTCTCTCTGTGCATCTCCAGGAGCAAGCTACATTTAATCTAGTTAAGTGTTTTCTGTTCATCCATGAAAGTCCCCTTTTCAGGGCAAAGTGTGCAGGGGAGGGCTTTCCAGAAGGTTTAGCATCTTGATGGACAGCTTTCCGCTGCCTTCATATCTCCGAACAGAAAGGGTGGCACATATGGCAAGGGCTGGTGGACAGATTGCACGGCAGAAAATATCCATGGCAGATCAGCAAATGTTTTACTCTTTCTTGCCTTTCTCCTCTGCTCCATCAGTGAGAAGAAAGCTTTACTAATTGTCTCCTTATCATGGATTTTTGACTCTTGGGGTACTCTCTTTGCTTCCACTGGATATAAAAGCCCACCTATTACAGCAAGTGTAATTAGATACTGCTTTTCTTACTTTTGCACTAGGAAGGAAATTTGTCTTTGGGTCTCCTGGCAGGTAAGAGTGCATTATTTTCACTTTCATCTCATTTTACTTCTTTTTATTTTTTTCACTGCTGCAAAAAACTGGAAACAGGTTTAGAAACTTGAAGGAGGTTTCTTGCACACCTTTTTATATGCTTAGGCCTAAAAGTTGCCAGCCTGCTCGGTTGTTGAGAGACCTGGGTGCATCTTGAGTCTCCAGCTGCTTGTCCCATGTTTGGGCGTTCCTGCAGTGTGGTGGCTTCTGACACCAAGCAGGGTTAGCCCCCAGAAAGAGGCACTTTTCTTTCCACTGAGCAGAAAATTTAATTTACTTACAGAAAGGGGATCTTGTCACAAATTGTAAAGGCAGCTCCTGCCTCTCTTGTGAAGTGGGATGGCAGAGAAGGGAAGTATTTGTGAGCAATATTTCACTTAGGTTGGGCAGCAGTGGCTGCCATGCCTGCAGAGGAGAGGGTGCAAGTTCAAGTTCATTCTTCTACGGCGGGGTTCATGCTTCCTGCAGACCAGGAGTGGTTCTCATCTGACTTGGCTTGAGTGTCCTACTTCCTCCTTTTTCAGCACTAATCTTGTTCAGTTGGAATATGCACAATTTAATCTGTAGATGTATCTTTGTTAAAGATTCATACTCTTACCTCCTTTTCTTCTATTCTGAGGTGATTTATTGGATGTAACTCTGTATTTGCTACAAAGAATGGATATTTCATTGCAGGGACTTCTGTACAGTCACAGTGCTCATCTTCCCTATCTCATTCGAGACCAATTTGACTAACATAAAGCTGTTTTAATCTCCTGGTCCCAAAATAGAAGCCATTCCATTTATGCCACGGAAGATGGCTGCAGGATGATCTTTGCATGTTTGAGCAAAACCTTCTGGCCGTTTGTTTTATCCCTAGGCACCATGTCCCTCTTTTTCCTCCTGTTGAGGATGTTGAGCATCCCTGGGTTTGAGGTTGTGGTTTTGGAAGGTGAGCATCATCCATCATCTCTCCTAAGGATAGCTAGTCTTGTGCTTCCCTTTGGTGTCCCTGTTCTGTACATCACTTTGTTTCCTGGTGTGATGGTTGCTCGGAACCTCTGAACCTCTGTAGGCGGCTGTGGGGCAGAGAGGGCAGCACAGACATTTCCTCTGCTGGTCCACCCGCGTGGCAGCATCTCACACCCTGATGTGCAGCAGGGACCCTTAACGTTGCAATGGTAATTAAAGCCCGTAGCCCCCTAGTTGCCATGGAAACACAACACTTTACAAATATCAAACACAACTTACAGTCCTGTTAATTTTCCCAAAAACACTTATTCCTCAGATTTAAGCAGGGTTTCATTTTGCATCCTTGAAAAATGCCGTACTGTCAAAATACTGAGCAAGGGGAGTGCATGTGCATGTTTTTTTAAGGAATTGCATGTAAAAACCCTCGCTCCTGAGGTGGGGAAGGAAAACTGTCACCTGTGAGCTGTTGCCTTTGCAGTGATAATGGCGTCATCACCTGGTGTAGGGCTAACATCTTGTCTGTGAGGGCATTCCTTTGATGGAACCAAAAGGCTATCACGGAGGCAAAAAAATAATCTATGGAGAGGTGGTTTTACTGCAAAGCCGGCATTGCCTGGTTTTGGTTCGGTGGAACAAAGTCACCATTCAGGCACAATGTTATTTATTTTGGATATAAAACTTCCAGTCACTCTGCTGAACACTTAAAAACATGGAAAAGGGTTGCTTTTTTTTTTTTTCACCAAAAATAGGTGTATTGGGTAATTGGCATGCGGTGACAGTGTGGCTGCAGCTTTAGCAGAAAACTGCCCCAGGCTAATTGCTGTGCCCTGTCCATATCTGGTAGATTTTGTTTCCTGACTTTGAGCTGACAGGTGCTATTTTTTGACAAGACTTTCATTTGTTTGCATTTTCAAAAGACAAAGAGTCTTAACAGGATTACTGTCTCATAAACTTGGACTAGAATCGAATTGGGGTTTGGTGTCTGAAGGCAGTGCAGCCCTCAGATATCAGTATAATTAACATGGCTATTGTAAAGTCAATACATGTTGCTAGTACTGCTTCACTTGTTTGCTGTATGGCTTTAATATTAAAGCAGAGATTGTATCTAATGAGCTGGGTCATGCTTATGGGAAGATGGGGAATAACACTTTTCCCTTCTAGTGCTGTTCGTTAGCTGTTTATTCTCATTATGTTTTTTATTAGTTTCTTCTATTTTTTATTCTTCCACTCAAGCTAGGGTCTGCTTTGAGAACAGTTAGGAGTCATCAGCCTGATGCTGTAATTCCTATGAAGACTACTGGACTGGGAACTAAGAACTAATGTTTAATTAATGTTATGATGTGGATTTAACCACTGTCTAGTTTCCCTTTCCTGGGGCTTGTGTTGATCCAGTCCTGACTGTTCAGAGATCCTGTTCACAACCCTGGCATTTGAATAAGGCAGGGGAGTTTGGGTATCATGGGACCCTTCCTAGCTAGCATAGGTACTCAAGTGCCATTGACCATGGAGAACAGGCTTTGGAAATCTTGTGACATTTTAAAATTAAGCCTGAAATCCAGGTTGATGACCATACTGTTGTACAGTGTTACTGATCAGTTTGTGTTATGTGTTGCCTTGCAAGGTCAAATCTGACTGACCAGGAAAGGACTGCCTGAATTTAGGGTCACATGAAGTCTTCACCATAGCTGTCAGAGTTTTTTCCATACCCTCCCTTTCCACACTGCAGAGGGATAAGGAAGGGATATACTGCGGCATTTTTGTGCTGCCAGGAGGCAGCAAAATTTTGAGCCCTTATGGGAGGAGAAGAAGCAGCAGCCAGTACCTGGTGCCCTTTAGTCAAGTGGAAATACAGGTGGACGGTTTTTCACTTGCAGTTGGTTTAAACTACACAGTAGAAATTAACCATTGATTCAATGGAGAGATAGATCTCGATGTGAATATGTCCATTCTGGTGTAGAAAGTTGTTAGGCACAGAACTGAGATTTGCATCCCAGCCATTTTGGGACACCAGAGTCCAGCAAAGGAACAAGGGTGTCATTCTTCTAAGGGTGCTCTTTTGACCTTTGCTTTTGGTTGAGAAAATTGCATAGGGGATTGCAAACAAAATAAGAAATTGTGGTATAGTAAAGGTAATTTTTAAAGAGGTTAGTTGGTAAGAGTTGTTCTTTATAGTTGTTTGCTTCTGGAGAATACTCAGGATTTTTTGTAAAATTTTGAACAGTCAGTTAATGGGCTCTAAATCTCTAGGATTTTAATGAGATAATTTAGAAATAGATTACTTAAATCCTGAGAGCATTAATTGCAAAATATATATTTCCATTAACTTCAAACTGGAACTAGTGTTAATTATTTGTGATTTATGTAAAGACAACCGTAGTAAAAAGGCCAAGTTATTGTTACAGTTCCAGTTTGCTTGTGGTTTGTTTGGGGTTTTTTTAATGGTGCCTATTGAGACAGAAGGAATAAACATTGTGAAATCTGATGTAGGTATAAAGCCTGACACATTTTTACAAAAGCATAAGATGTCAGGCTTTATACCTACATCAGATTTCACAATGTTTATTCCTTCTGTCTCAATAGGCACCATTAAAAAAACCCCAAACAAACCACAAGCAAACTGGAACTGTAACAATAACTTGGCCTTTTTACTACGGTTGTCTTTACATAAATCACAAATAATTAACACTAGTTCCAGTTTGCTTGTGGTTTGTTTGGGGTTTTTTTAATGGTGCCTATTGAGACAGAAGGAATAAACGTTGTGAAATCTGATGTAGGTATAAAGCCTGACATCTTATGCTTTTGTAAAAATGTGTCAGGCTTCTCCAGAGAATGTTAGTTGAATCAATAAGTCAGAACTAGAGGAAGCCTAAGGATAAGGCTGTCTTTTGCAGCCTAAAAATCGCTCTCGTGCGCACTCCACTTAAACTAAAATAAAAATTTGCACAGTCAGATGTCCAGTCTTGCCCGGTTTCCAAATGGATTGTGATTTAAAACTGAAAGCAGGGCAGCACCTGCACTATTTGACTGGTTTAATGAAGTCCTGGGAGAATTATTTTCCAGGGAATTATATGACTTGAATAACAGGCCTGGCTGGCTCTTTTACCCACTTCATATTTTTTATAATTCTGGCTATTTTTCCTGTTTGCAGCTTTCCTGAGCTGTGACACTGATGATCTGCTGTGATAACAGATACAGCAAATAGTATAAGGGATGCAGAAAGAAGGTTGAAGTAGGGTATTATAAATGGCAGTGCTCTAATACTATGGATTTCAGGTGTATAGTGCTTTACATCATTGAAATTTAGACCTTGCCTGCCATCCCAACTGTTGCTCAGACTACAAATATTGTGTTTGTGGACTTTGAAAATAAGCTGATATTTCGCACTGGGAGCAAATAGTAAAAAGTCTTTAAATTGATAATTAGGCACCACAGTATATGAACAATACAAGTCCTGGTGAGTGATTCCTCAGTGATGGAATGGGCTTGCCCCAAGTACAGCACAGCAGTGAAAAAAGCAGACAGCAGTGTGAAAGTACAGAAATCTCGATTTTTCTATTATTATTATTTTTTTGTTATTTTTTGTTATTTTTGAGGGGTATTGTATCTATTTATTTATCTATTTATTTATTTATGTATTTATTTTTGTTGGTTAGGGGGTTTTTTGGGTGGTGGCAGTGGGATTTTTTTTTCCTTTTGAATCTTCATGTTGTAATCCACTATCTGTTTCTTCCACGACTCTACTGGCAGAATGGTTGTGGAAGGGTGATGACGTCAGCTGCAGAAAAGGTGGTGGGGTAACTTCATATGGCATTTATTAATGGTTTAAGCTAACAGGACACTGGCAGCACCAAGGACTGACTAGAAGCAATGTCAGCTGTCAGCAGGAACAGCCTGCCCCTGGCCTGGAGTGGCACCTCTGCAGCAAAGCACAGCATTCAGAAACTGGGGTGGGTCAGTCGTAGGAACAGGCGTGTCTGCTCACCTGCTGCAGTGGTGGGCGATAGGGTGACTGCCTGGGTTTCACTGAGGACAAGCTCTTGTGATGTCAGTGAACAGAGCCTGTCTCTGGATATACGTTTCCTAGGAGAAGACTTGTCGTGATAATTTTTAATATGGCAGTGAATACCCAATTGCTCAATAACTTTTCTGATTTTACCTTTTGCTGAAAATTTATAGTAAGCTATTAAAAAGAGTTTTTAACACATGCAAGGATTTAATTACAACCTTCTAAAAGAGGGCCACAAGTATCTTTGACCACAGCAAGTCACACAGGTCAAAGTATCTCATGAGTATATTTACTGTGTGATGTTGCCTGGGGTTGTGTCACAGGCTGCTGTGTGAGTTACGCAGACTTCAAAGGGTAGAAGTGCTAGAAGCCTTCAAGAAGGTGAATTCAGGATGTTCATTGTCAGAGGTCCATAACTGGAGCTCCATAATAGCAGTACACAGAATGGTCCTTGGGTTTTTCTGTAGGCTTGCTGGTGTCAGACTTGGTCCTCTCTTGGGACCTGGGTTACTTGGAGAAGGAGGAAGAGTCCTGGTCATAGTCAGTGGTAGAAGTGAGTCTACCATTTGGACAATGCACTCGTAAAATGGCTTTTGCTGCCTGTCTTCATGTCCCTTTTCCCTGCCCTGCCTGTTGGTGTTGCAGGTAACCCCAAGTACAATACGGCACGTGCCACGTGTTCCTTTCCTGGTGCCCTGAGTAGCAAAATAATTTGGTAAAGTTGCAAATCAATGCAGTGTTTTTCTAGAGCATTTATCTGGTTTATTTTGCATTACATAAAGAACAGCCATTAGATGGTTCTCATCCCTTTTGCATTAATCCAGCAGCACAAATGCAGAGCTGCGGTTTGAGCACGTGGACCCTGTGCGCTGCTCTCCTTATCTGCTCTCCAATCTTTGAGCTCTTACATAATACGTTTAAGACTGGTTTTTGACTAATCTCTTTTGGGGTCTCATTTTGCATTCTTGATCTCCAGCAAGAAAGAACTGCTGTGCTCTTCTCTCGTGAAATCCTTTCCAGAAGGTGCACATTATCTACTACGAGACAGGGCAACGATGAGCATCAATTTCCATGGCAGAATAGAAGCCTGGATTACAAATTACTATTTAATCCTTTTTGCGTCAAAGGATATAATAATCCTTGTAAAATGTGCTCTAAGTCTTGTGCTTGGCTGTGTGAGGTTAAGGGGCAAAAACCAAAACAGGGAATCTCTTAAACAGTAAGACACAGTGAAACGCATGTGTTGCACATGAATTTCAGAATATATATTTAGTACTACATTTCAGCAGCTAAAAATAAAGGTGATGGGCTGGTACCTAGACTACTAGTTTTTATTTCTCCGTATGCTTGCTGCTACTCTGCTAGAATACAGTAAGTGTCTGTCATGAGTGTTGCCTGCTGAATTGCAATTAAGAATTTAGTCACAAAGTAAGCATTGCTCAAATTTGATTCCCCCACCACCACTGCGAACATTTACCAAAACTAACAAATATAGAGGTCTCTTAAGACTGTGAGAAAATTTGTTTTATGTTCTAAATCATCCTGTTTTGAGTGTCAAGCACTGTGATTCCATAAAGGAGAGAAAGGTAAATAAGGTTGGGAGGGATAAGGATTTAGTGTTGGAAATTGCAAACTGATGGCTGCACAATTTCCCGACCAGGCAGCTATTTTAAGAGGGGTGAAGTTTAATAACATAAAAAGTTTAGAAAATAAGTCCCACAGTGACAGGCTTACAGTCCTTTATTGTCACATTGAGTCTGCTGTAACTTTGTTAGATAAAAAGAAAAACAGGATTAAGTTGTTTGAAACCAATAGCTTCATATGATTAGTTTATTCCATATTTTTATTACTGACCTCTCTACTAAATCAGGTTGGGCATATTGGATAGAATCTGTCCTTACTGCGTAGCAACTCACAGAGAGAACCTGAAAATAAGTGGTGACATATATGCAATATTACTAATGGAAGGAACAGGGTAAGCCATTTGCTGTTATTTTTAATGCACTCTTACTTAGAACTTTACTAATAATGTAATATTCTGTATAGTCAAAATCCTAAAAAGAGAGTAGAACCAGATTAAAATAATAATCTCATATTAAAGAACACATTTAATTACTTGGTCATATAACTATTATTCCACAATAGGGTATTTTTGTGCCAGATGCTAATTGTACGCTGCTAGTGTGACATTGCATAATGCGGTGTCCTTGCTGTCACAAACTGGTCATCTTGCAGGTGAAAACTGTGCAGTGCAGCAGCTGTTACAGAGACATTAAATGTTTGTGTTGTAAAAGGAATCATACTTGTAGATTTTTTGGTTGCTCTCTTCTATGATAAACTTAGAGAAAACAGGAATATTCCCTTAATCTATCTAGCTGTTGTGTTATAATAAACCCAGAGTCAAATGTTTTGAAAAGAATTTTCATATTTCATGCAAAATGAATAATTTATTTTTTTATTTGTTGCAGAAAATGACATTTGATTGAAGAGCATAAGTCACCCTGGAAGAAGTTGCTTCCCTATGAGCTTTACATGAGCAACCCTCTCCTATGAGGAGGAAGAGGAGGAGGATCCGTCAGCCTTCTTAGCTGTAAAATGGGGACTACAGGTGACGACATGGCAGCAGTGGAGCAGAATGCCTCCTTGAACCCTCTGTGCTTTGAGTGTGGCCAGCAACACTGGACAAGGGAGAACCATCTCTACAACTACCAAAACGAAGTGGATGATGACTTGGTCTGTCACATTTGCCTTCAGCCCTTGTTGCAGCCGTTGGACACTCCCTGTGGACACACTTTCTGCTACAAGTGCCTAAGGAACTTTCTGCAGGAGAAGGATTTCTGCCCGCTGGATCGAAAAAGACTGCATTTTAAACTCTGCAAAAAATCCAGCATCCTTGTTCATAAACTGTTAGACAAGCTATTTGTTTTGTGCCCCTTCTCTTCTGTGTGTCAGGAAGTCATGCAGCGATGTGACCTGGCGGCACATCTTAAAAACAGGTGAGCGGTGCCAGTGCTTGCGTTGCATGTTTCTTACACCCTACTATGCCAGTTTGTATAGCAGTAGAAATTGGTGGCAGGAGGGGCGAGAGAGTTAGTTATGGCTTTTAAATTCACTGTAGAAGACCCTAGGAAATGGTCAGTCTCTGACTATGTACAGCTAGAGCACTGGGTTATCCTGTTTAGTATATCACACCAGAAAATAGTGAAGACTGCTTGGATACAGCCATAGGGGGAATGACATGATTCATTAGAAGTCTGAAAAAAATTATTTGTCAAAAAAAATAATAAATGAGGGTTGATTATGGTAGGGGAAAAAGGCTGAGGGAGGGGAAAAATTAGAGATGTGCAAAGTCTGTCTGCAAAGAGGACAGAAATAATGCAATAGGAACAAAGAAGATTTAGTTCAGGTTTTAGGGAGAAAAGCTTTATAATGGTACAGCACTGGCACAGATTGTTTATGTGGTGATTGTGCGTTTCCCACTTTCAGAACATTTATGAACATGTCAAACTAACCTTTGTCAGGAATTGTTATGTCAGAATTGATTCTGCTTTGAGATAGGCAGGTGGACAGGGTACCTCTCATGACTGGTGGGCCTCCTCTGCTTGCCCTCAGTCTGGTCCAGCAACACTGGTGACGAGCCAGACAGAAGGGTTCATCTGGGAGGTGCATGGGCCTACCCCATGAACTTTTTTCCAAGTCTTGGTCTTTGTCCATTGGGAGACCATCTTTAGGTGAAGGGTGACGTTACAGAGGGAGATCAAGAGCCAGGTGCGGTGTGAGTGTGTGTGCAGGCAAGTGCTCCACAGAGAAGGGGAAGAGGACAGCCACCACCTGCCTTGGAAACAGTTTGTTCACATTGGTATTTCCAGCATGCTGTCTTCCTGCTTCCCCACATCCTGAAGGCTTCTGGGGATTCAGAGCCTGGGAGGACCCTGGGCATGCAGAACACAGAGCAACTCTAAACTGTGATGAGCCTTGGAGCTGCCTGGGTTTTGTTGGTTGTGGTAGTGCAGTGTCCATGTCAGGGAGGTATGGGGGCTAATGAGGAGCCTTTCCCTCTGGGTTTTTTTCTTTTTTTATCTCTCCCTGAAGTTTCCATGTCAGCTTAGGCTCCTGCTTGTTTCCTTCTGGCGAGTAATTTCTGATCCATATGATTACTTGGGGGTGGTGAGAAGGCCTAATTGTTTGTTTCATTTATAACCCTAATATTAAACTGATTTGATTTTAATAAAAGGCAAAATGCTAGCAAGACTACTGCTAAATATTTGATTCATCTTCTGCTTTCCCAGTCTGATATCCCTCACCTCTCCAGTCCTTTTTCCTTGGTTGACATCTCTTCGAATGATATTAGGGTTGTTTACAATAGGGTCGTGTAATTTTTGTGTACATGGAACAGTGTGTGTGCCATCTTTAGGTATACATGAAATATTCATTTACTTAATGCAAAAGGTTATTATGAAACCTGAGTGAGCTGAATCACTAGCTTTTTCTGTTTGTCAGCTGGAAAAAAGCTTTCAGTTGCAGGAGGCTGCTCATTTTCAATTCCTTCTGTTATCTTGGGATGCCGATACGCATTTTGAGTATATGGTGATTTACAGTTTTCAATTAAGTTTATTTGCAAACATCTGAACACCTGTAAACTGTCATTGCTGCCATAAATGATGCCAGCAATTGCATAGTTTGAATTTGATTCTGTATGGATTAGTGAATCCAGTAAAGTTCTACTACTGATCATTACATTTAGGAAAGAAATATAAAATTCAGTATTATTGTAATTGTCAGCATAGATTAATATAAACCAGTCTGAACAAGCCTTTTCATGAGCTGGTTTGTTTTTCTAAAAAATGTAGTACGGTTTGTTAGTTTTCACTATCTAAAAACCTTCACAGTCAGGTTTTCCAGTGTTGTTTTAATCGGCTCCATTTGAGCATAAAAGCTGGAAGAAAATGTCATCATATCCACCAGATCCCTTGGAGCGTAAGGTTAGTGCAAGATGCTCCAACAAGGAGATGAGAGGCATGAGACACAAACTTCATGGTCACTAATTGCACTCCGTGATACCTCATTGCATAAAGAAAATATTCTTGATTTCTCAAACTCTGAGTTTCATTACATTCACTTGCAAACTGTGGTTTTCAAAGTTAAACACAATACACATAATCTGATTTTAAAGAAAAAACCCAAAAGTAATATTGTACGGTTTTTCACAGTCACTTGGTACAGAAAATTTGTTAAGGTTTAGTAAAGTAGGTGCCAATTTCATTTCCTAAATATCAAAGGTAAGTTATGGTTATTGTCTGCTCTGAAGCCACTTAACTGCATGTAAGCTTCTCACGTCCTTGGGTGGGAGAGAAAAGTATGCAACAAAACCAGTCTTTTTTGATTTTCCTGAGTCTTCTCTGATTCACAAACCTAGTTAACTCCAAGTGCCTTGTTTTCTTCTTTTTTTTCCCCTTTATTTTTTTGTTGTTGTTTTCCCTCTGGCAAAAGACAAACCAAGACCCAGACACTTAACTTTCCAGAGCAGCACCAGGTTTTACTTTGAATTGCAGTTGTAAATCTTGCCGCCAGAATTACTGCTTAAGGTCACTTTGCTAGCAAAGTTTTATGAGCAATAGCAAAAGTATTTGTGTTGCTTCTCTGCAGTCGTTGCTTAAATACACGTCCTGCTTGGAAAATGATTTAGTGCAACTGGTTTGAGGTTATTTAGTGTGTTTGCTTTTATCAAACCTCTAGACTGGGCAGAAGGTGATGGCGTAAGTTACAATGAATTCTTTCTTTATAGTAAGTAGTCAGCGAGCAAATATGTTTTTCAAGCTCCTACTGTTATTTCACAGAAATACCCTGTAAACTACATCTCCGTTTTGTATGAAAGCTCTTTTTATCAGCAAAGAGGGATTGCTGCTAGTGTTCCAAGAAGTCAGCTTTTAAATGAGAAATACAGCAGATTTGGCTTCCAAAAAAACCCCCACCCGAACAAAACCAAACAAAAAACCAAAACAACAAAATCCCCAAACAAACAAAAAAACAAGCAAAAACCGCAAAGAAACAAACAAACCAAAAAAGACCATTTTTCTTCTCTGCCTGATATGAATTAAGAGAAATTGAAGGTAAAAGCTATGCTTTGTCACCATCCAGGACTGATGTTGAAGGGGGGAGAAGAAGAAGTCGATGAATATAAGCAGAAGCTTGTTTTACATACTGAGAACTGCCCTTCAGGTTTCCTGTTAAATAACCAGCTTTAGCTGGTTGTTTTAGTATCATAGAATAGTTTGAGTTGAAATCTTACTCTTGAACATCTTGATTCATGAAAGAAATAATTTTTACAAGTTTTAGAAAACATTCCTGCCTTTCTTGCTTCTAGCTAAGATATTCTGGCGTTGTAGGTAGATATGAAATGCAGTTCCTGTAAGACATGTTTCAATCTCAGTTCAACCCTTACTTATGCAATTTGTTTTATGAGAATGGATTCCTGTACCCATACAATCTTCAAAGCTTGTTTTGATCACAAGATGCCCATCTGTGTACATAACTTGTTACAAGATTTAGTCCAAAATGTTCTTTATCCCAGATATTTGACAATAGCAGTATTGTTAATGGTGTGCACCTTTAGAGATATATTGGCACTTGTTAACTGTTACAACTGCTGTATGGTTTTGCTGTTTGTGAATAATACATTCCTACTGCTAATAAAAATCTTTTAAGTTGCAAGTGGAGGTAAAAAATCTCCTTATAGATGTGATTGAATACCAATACTGGGCTTTGCTGCTTAGTAGGAGGTGTATGGTGTTTAAAGACCTAAGAACTGGCATCCTGTGAATTAATGTCTCCACTGGACAACTACTTTCCTGGCAATGCAGTTGCACTATACCAGGTTGAAAGTCATAGTTTGTTACAATTAGTGGTTAATTTGGGGAAGAATCTGGGGGGGTTTCCCCTTTTTTCCCCATACAATACGGAACAAAAGGGATTCCACTGAACTGAGTAGGTGTGCTCAGAAGGCTCTTTACATTTCTTGATATTAGCCTTTGAAACATTGGCAAAAATAAACCTCAAATCTATTTATATTTTGCGCGATGACTTTCATCATCTGCCAGGTAAAGATGGGAGAATGTGTTCTGTGAAGGAGGGTGGAGGAGGACCTGGCTGTGGTTTAGAAGGCTTTGACAGAAATAGGACACTTCCAGGGCTGAGTTTTGTGCTGTCCTGGTTTGATACAGTTTAAAAAAAATAAAATTTTAAGGTGTGCTTCGCCATCTCCTCCAGGCCCTTTGGGTTCCTCAGGCCTTGTGAGCTGGCTCAATCAGAGCCTACAGCACAGTGGTTTGGTAGAAGATACCTAAAGGAGGATGTAGTTTGCTGAAGCAGTCTGTAGCACTGGACGCTGCTGTCTAGGCTCAGCGGGTTGAAGTGTGGTCCTCTGGCAGCGTCACTTTTGAATAGTTCATTCCCCTCTTTCCTGAAAAATCCCCACTCCTACAGCAGAGCAGTTTAGGGACAGCAAGGATGTGCAGCTTGGGGTGCCTTTGTGCCAAATTCTTATGGAGCAGTGTGGGAGGAGCATGTCTGTCAGAGCTCCCAGTAGAGAAGAGATTTCCTCTGCAAGAGCATTTACCTTTTGCTGTGTTGCTGCAGAAGTGAGTGATGGTGGAGATTGTTCTTTTTTTTTTTTTTTTCCTATTGTCAGAGTTAAGATTTGAAGGAGCATCATTTGAGGCTAAGCCATCAAGTTGAAGTATTTTAGAAATTTTGAGGGAAGCGTTTACATCTCTCCTTTTCTTGTTTTTTGGGGATTCTGGTTTTGAGGTTTGCGTTGTGAAATGGTCAGTGTGAGAAATTTCCTGCTGAGTTTTACATGGCTCTGGCCACGGGACAGATTTCTTAGCTTATCACCACTATATCAATGGTTTTATGTAGTAAATATTGCTTGGGCGAAATCAAGAAGTAGAGTTGTGTTTAATCATTAAAATCAGAGAAAATTTTTCACAAAGCATAACCTTTCAAATAATTTTCATCTTTTATGCTTGCACTTTTCTTCACTTTGAAGAACAAGATGACCAGCAGTTGCTCTGGGGAAAGCCCTAAGAAATTTTTTCTGAAATGCATCATGTTATTATGTGAACTGTCTCTAATGTATGTTTTTATGCATATTTCAGAGCATATTTGGGTTACCTTATGCTATTCTTCTAAACATGGGGAAGAGAAAGCTCCAGGAAAACTTTATAGCACCTTCCAATACCTACAAGGGCTACAAGAAAGCTGGAGAGGGGTTTTTTGCAATGGCACGTAGTGATAGGTCAAGGAGGAATAACTTTAAACTGAAAGATTTAGGTTAGATAATAGGAAAAAAATCTTTACTGTGAGGGTGGTGAGACACTGGAACAGGCTACCAAGAAAAACTGCGGATTCCCCATCCCTGGAAGTGTTCAAGGCCAGGCTGGATGGGACCTTGAGCAACCTGGTCTAGTGGAAGGTGTCGGTGTCCCTGCCCATGGCAGGGGGTTTTGAACTAGGTGATCTTTGAGGTCCCTTCCAAACCATACCATTCTATCATTCTGTGCATATCATGACTATATATATATATATATATATATATATATAAATGATTTAATGATTTTTATATATCTCTCTATATATATCACTTTATGTATGTATAACATGGCTGGGGGTCACAAAAGCTAAGGTGTCTATCAACATTATTTGGACCTGAAAACTTTGTTATTAGGTTATCTTCAAAATCCCTTATGTTGAAACATTCTAACCATATAATTATCAAATCCTCTTCACAGAATGTCAGAAGAGAATTGTGATTCTCAAAATATTCTGGTTTAACAAGTTAGGATGTGGTTAGACTTCTGCTACCTTTAACTCTGTTAACTCATTTCTTCTCCCATTGCAAAAATAAATAATTGCTTCTTTTGTTATAACAATCTGTCAAGTTCCCAAACGGTGAGTCCTTTCAAGACTCCTTTTTCAAGATTCCTTTTTTTCTGACACTGCTACAATGTGAGTGTTTTTAGGTGGTCAGCAGCTTCAGAAGCAGGAGCTTTAAGGACATCAAATACTGTAAGAAGCAATATATCAGACACTGGCAAAACTGTCACAGAGGCAGATGTAAGATTGGTGTCCCCATCTAATTATCTACACATAAACGCAAGACTATTCCATAAATGAAGGCTTTCCATGAATTTGCAACATTGTAGCCCTTCTTTGCAATAGACTATTGTAGGCTTTTAAACATGAGCAAAAATAAATATTGCATTAAGAAGAATGGAAATTCACAAAAATGAGTTTATAGTGAAAAGTATCAATTGCTGAGAGAGGATTGTTACATAAGGAAAAGCAAAAAATTGTGCCTCCTGTGTGAAGTCAGAGAAAACAGGAGATAGAAGGGGAATAAAACACCTTCTACTTGTCCAAGAGACGATGAGCAGAGCTGTTACTTTTGTTGAACTTCTCATACAAACTCCTAGACAAGCATAATTTTTTTTTTAGTATTTTAACAATTAGTGCAATATGGGTAAAATTTTCATCTCTTTCCTCCCTCAACCCCAGGAAAATATGATGCTTACTAAGGTGAAAAAAGATTGCTTCAGTGGGTCTCCAAACCTGTCCTTGAAAGGGGCTTCTCTTATGTGGCTTTTTTTGCCAGTCTTGTTTAGTCTTTTCAGCAAGGTTATCTTCCAGAAACTGAAATGTACAGAATCCACCTTCAAGTGCAAGGTATCCCTGCCCATGACAGAGGGGTGGAACTATATGATCTTTAAGGCCCTTTCCAACCCAAACCATTCAGTGAGAGCAGATGAAGTCCACATTCAAAAGGTGTTACAGCACATTTAGTTCATGGCCAAAAAAACTACGTAGTAGACATTTGGGGGAAAAGGCATTATTTTGGGGTTTTGTCCACTAAAACATATTTTGGCCTTAAAATTCAATGTGTTTAATATTTATTTTTATGATGAGTTTAAAGCTGTGGCTTTGAAGAAGGCTAATTCCGTTCAATGGAGTACTCAGGCATTTTGTGCTACAAACATGGCTGCAGGCTTGAAGTGTGGTATAAACCTTGTCTTCACAGGTGTCCTGGGGCTTCTCATCGAAGGGTTGCTCTGGAGAGAAGGAAAACGAGCAAGCTGCAAGCAGAAGTGGAGGGCGAGAGTGGTCTCGGTGGGATGGAGCAGCCCAGCAGTTTATCTCCAGATGCAGATCAGGGAATAGTGCCAGCTGAGCAGAGCTTTACCTCGCCCGCCCTTCCCACATGGACAGACGAGTCCGGCATCGACAATCCGCCTTTTGAGGAGAACACAGTAGCAGACAGTATGTCATCACTTATCTTCTCAAGTCTCTTTTATCAGATGTGGAAACATTTGTGGTGTCAGAGCTTGTCACTTACCAACTGTGAATGTGCATCTTCATCTTCGACTCTTTTCTTTTGCAATTTTTGGAGAAATGTTACTGGGTTTTGTTTAAGTGTAAGTTTACAACTGGGATAAAGTCACAGGAAGGAAAGAAATGTCTCGGTGTGTGTCAGATACCGTGGTGATATGTATCATGTCATGGTCATGGTGCACTAGTTCATGTTAATCTGCTAGTAGGACTGGCCTCACAGTGAGATGGAAGGAGTGTAATTTCTGTAAAATTACAGAAGTTGTTTTCTAAGATGAGGTTTGTGTTTCCCTCTTCCTCCTTGCCCCCAATTGGATCAGCAACCTTCCTGCACATGGAGTGCTGTCCTGCTCGAGCAAAAAGGCAGCTGAGTTACTCCTGCATCCATCTGTACTGAATGAGCAGTAATGCCTCTAGCATGTGGGATTTTAGAGAGGAAGTGCTGAGCCTTACCACAGAGGAAGGTGGTCCTGTCCCCGTCCTTCTCCTCTGTATTTGCCATTCTTTGGCATTCCACTTTTCCTCCTCTAGTTGTCTCCATGTTTACTTCAGAAATGGGCTTCTTCCCTTGACCTGGTAACTCAATAGCAGCTCCTAGTGCAGTTGTGAAACCAGCTGACAAAGAGGTTACCGTGAGGTAACCCCTAAAATACATTTTTGTCATCGTTACCAAATGCAAATCCTCAAGCAACCCACTGTATAAAATTTATTATAAAGGACAGGATCCAAAGGATTCAGGTATCCTTTTACAATCCAAATGACCCCATTTCAGGAAGCATGGATGCTACTGTCATTAGAGAGTTGTTTCTAACAAGCTAGGAGTTTCATCAAGTAGTGGAACTAATCTATATACGCTTTAGTTTGTTGGTTAACCACTGCTTTGTGGCCTCTCTTACATTATCCTTTGGTGATTTGTTTTATTGAAAATGAATAAGTAGAAAGGATATTTATCATCTTTCTTTTTTAAAATAATTGGCAGCAAATCAACAGCCACCTGCCTTGCCTGAAGGAGAGATCACTACTATTGAAATTCATCGGTCCAATCCTTACATCGAATTAGGAATTAGCATAGTGGGTGGCAATGAAACACCTTTGATCAACATTGTCATTCAAGAGGTTTATCGAGATGGGATCATTGCCAGAGATGGAAGACTTCTTGCTGGAGACCAAATACTTCAAGTATGGAACCTAATTGTGTATTCTGTCTGCTTGCTTTCCATTCACTCCTTGCAGAACTGCTGTTAAAATGAGATGGGAGATTTTCCTTGTCAGACTATGTTGTGTCAGTGTTAGCATTGCAATTATCAGTTGGAAGGCAAATTAATATTCAGAGCAAAGCCTGTTGTTTTAGTAGTTTTGGCTGTCATGCTTTATGTTGTTTCTCGGACCAGTCCCTGGAATTTTTTCCTCCTTAGCATCTCTTATCAATGCTTAAAATACAAGTTTATTTTTCTGTCTTTAAATGATGTGGGACTTGGTCCTTATCTCAACTTTATGCATGCATTTTGAAGGAACCCAGAGTTATTTCTGGCTAACAAGTTGGCGTAACTTGTTGTATATAAAAAGCAATTTGTGGATTGTAAGGCTGGCTTCATCTAAACTGCTATTTTAATCTAGCTTCACTGTTATCTTCCAAAAGCCTAGGCAGTTGATCTGCATCTTTCAGTATGTATAAAAGAGTCAGTGATAGTCTTCAATGGCATGATTTGAAGCAAGGTGCACTAAGTATTTTCAGAAAAAAAGTAAAATTAAAATATAAGTTGGTTTTGCTTGTGTATTTTTGTTATGGGTTTAAGTAATTACCACAGACAGTATAAAAAGATCAAATTCTGTTAATTTTGACGTTTTAATTTTTATGTTAGGGGAAGGGGTTGTTTATAGGGCACTTAAGAATGGCAGTAACTGAGTGCTGCATAAACAGGACAGTCCTCCAGCTTTTTTGTATTTTTAATCATTCCACCTGGAACAAATATATTACTGTCAATTCAAAAGTACTTCAGCAAAAATGATTGCTTTTGATCTGGCAGCCTAAGATCAGTACAAAAGTAGTATCAACCTTCTTTATTTCTCTGTTTTGAAATCAAACCGGTAGAAGTAGCTTAAATACAGTAGTTATGCTTGGAATGAAATCAGTTTGCACTTCAGAAAATAAAGTCCCTTTTGAGAAATATGCCTTTTTCCTCTCATGGAGTGTTAGCATAGTGTCTGGCCAAGAAAACAACCCAAGAGGTTTCTAAAATGTTGTCTTTTCAACAAGTAATTGCAGACACTGATTGAATGCTGCCTCATTTATTTTGATACTAAGGGCTCCACTTGGTTGACAGAATAGAGAATTTGAGCTCCAGTGAAGCTTTGGAAATTCTTGCTATTTGGGTAGGTGTCAATTACAGTTTCCAAGGCCATAAATGGCAATACATTGACTGTAAACAGGAATTTACAAACTGCAGCGAGTCTTCCCTATCAACATGCTGGCACTGGGGCTGTCAGATGCTAGGGTGGTGTCCATGAGAGTCTTCCTGTCACGCCAAGGGAGAGATACAGAGGTTAAAAGCCAAACTTTTTGGAAGTTACAATACCTTTATTTCTCTGAATTTACCTGTGCATGTGCTGAGCTGTTATATTACAATGACCAGACTCATTCTCTGGCATCTCTAGTTGGGTGCAGTTACATGCAGCCCACCGTGCGTACTTTGGTTTGATATTTCTGAAAATGTCTTTAGGGACTTTTATGATCAGTAAAGGTCTAAAAGAAAGCCGGAAAGGACTATGAGGTGAAACTCAGCATTTTCTTACCCAGTCAAATGAGAAGTATTACCGTTTTAAGATCTGTGGGAACAGCATTTTGTAACAGCTACATGAAAGCTTATGTTGTCTGCAAGGTACAGATAGGTGCCTAACATTTTCAAAGTGCTTTGCAAATTGTCTCTTTTTTTATGCTGGACTGTGACTGTAATTCACGTAAAGCATGTCCTAATGAGAATCTCTTTCCCCAAGAAATGCTAAGGCTGTTCTATTCTGAAATTGTGAACTGCCTTGTAGAAAGAAGAATTACATTTTATTGCATATATTCTTTGTGCCCTTTGAATGCTTCCGTATTTTATGTATTTACTTTAGCTAAAGACAGATAAAAGTAAAACTGGACTTAATTTAAGGGCTCTGATGGATGAGCCATAGTGGTTTTTGTGGGGGGCAGCTCTAAATGTTATTTCTCCTAGCTATGCCCCTCTTCCGTTTGCCCAGGGTTACAGCCTGTCTCAGGGCAGTAGCAGAGCAGGACGTGACCATGGTTTGGTGTCTGAGCTCATGGTGCCGCTGGCAGCAGTGGCTTTGTGCTGGGCTTTGGGCTGGGGGTGGCTCAGTGAGGGTACACCATTCTGAAACCACCACGACCAAATGGTTTGGCACAGACCTCTCAGAGCCCCTCGGCTCAGATGTGTGATGTAAATGTGGCAGCTGTTGTACATAGATTTCTAGATCCTTTCTCTTCAGACGTTTTAAGCTTTGATATTGCTATTAGATGGTGAGAAGCTGCAGGTTTATATTTTACTTAGGAGCATTAGAAGGCGTAGGTAAGGCAGATCAGTATAGATCATTTGATGTTAGTTTCTGTCTGCTGAAATTGCGGGGCAGGGGTTCCTCCATGTTCTAAGGTATGTTCTAAGGGTGAAGCTTTAGTGTTGACTTTGAATCCCTTTTTACAGAACAAGCAAACACAACTCTTGTGCTGATTTTTTGTGATGCTTCTGTTTTCTGCCAAATCTCATTGCACTGTCAGTTCTTACCTTATACTGCAAGAAATGACTGAAGATTACTGATCTTTGTATCAGTGGGCCATATAACAAACACAATTCTTAGTTGTAAGGCAGGAAAATTTAATTCATTTTTCATTTACAACTGAATTTTGAGGGATACAGGTTAGAAGTCTTAAACTCTGACGTAGTTAAAGTCTGTGGAAAATCACCAAAGTTTGCGCTAAGACTTGAGAATTAGGACAGCCACCTTTTTCCACAGTCCTAATAAACAAATTTCATTATTCTGGATTCTGAGGTTTGTTTGGTTTTTTTTCATGACGTGGAAGTACTGCTTATTGTAAGACACAAACTTGCTTCAGAGATTTTTATGTATTCTTTTTATAGCTATTATTTTACAGTTTTAAGTGATGCTGGGCTTGACACTGAAAGCCAAAGTTCTTGGCCTGGAGAACAAACAGTTTAAAGATCTAAGGAAGACAAGTATAGGAAACAAGGAGAACAAAACCCTTGACCTGTGATGGCAGATAGTGTTCACTGTAAGAAAGATGTTGTCACTTTTGTGGGAAAAAGCCTAAAGGTGTACCAAGTTCAGATTAGACAGGAAAAATTTCTTCACAAAGGGGTTGTTAAGCACTGGAACAGGCTGCCCAGTGAGGTGGTGGAGTCACCATCCCCGGAGGTGTTTAAAAGACCTTGTAGATGTGGCACTTGGGAACATGGTTTAGTGGTGGACTTGGCAGTGCTGGGTTAATGGTTGGACTTCATGATGTTAAGGGTCTTTTCCAACCTAAAAATAAATTTTTTAATTGAGCAGCCAATATGAGGTTGCAGGAGATGATGGAAGGACAAGAGAGGAAGTCTAGTAGGGTCAGATATGTAGGTTGCTCTAAGGCTGGTTTTGCAGTGAGTGAATTTACTTCGGAAAGGAAAGGACTTTATTTCCGTAACGAGGAACAATATCATTCTGATATATTTTTGTTGTTGTTTTGCAGGTCAACAGCTTTGACATCAGCAACGTGTCTCACAACCATGCTCGAGCTGTGCTTTCCCAGCCTTGCTCAGTGCTGCACCTCACAGTGCTGAGGGAGAGGCGCTTCGGCAGCCGCACACACAACCACGGGGACACCCCCAGCTCCCTGCGGGAGGACAGCTTCCAAGTTACGCTGCACAAGCGTGACTCCAGCGAGCAGCTCGGCATTAAGCTCGTGCGCAGAACAGATGAGCCAGGAGTTTTTATTCTTGACCTTTTGGAAGGGGGGTTGGCTGCTCAGGATGGCAGGCTCTGCAGCAACGACCGCGTACTTGCAATTAATGGACATGACTTGAAGCATGGGACACCAGAGCTTGCTGCTCAGGTTATACAGGTAATTTGCATTCCCTGCCTGAGCTCAGCTTTATTTCTTGGGCAAAGCCTGGGGTAGAGTCTGTCCCAGACAGAATCAGTCATGTAATGCCTAAAAGCCTGTGGCAGTACAAATTGCAGTGATCTATGTTCTGGAAATAATAGTGCAGAACAGGGTCTGCTTTCGCAACTAACAGATGAACATCACCTCCTCAGAAGTGAAAAGTGTGTTAGTCTTCCCTGGCATGCAACCTGAAGGTTAGAAGATGGCTCATGTGAGCAAGCAGAGTAGCTTATTGTAGCCTATTGCTTAGCAGAAAAAAAAAAAAGAGGATTATTTTTATTCTATTTATGTATGTATTGTATTTTAATCTACCAGTAAGCTCTGTAACAAAGTGGGCTTTATTTTGTATTGATTTGCCTGTGCATGGAATTGAGTTGAAACAGGAAAGTAATTTGTCAGACTTCTTGCTGTTAACAGGTAGCAGCTGGGAAGTCTAATATAGGTCTTCCGTGAGTTCTGCATGGTAAAACTCATTTTTTGAGTGTTCAAAAGGGTTTATTCCCCATGTCTGGCTCTGCTCTGGACACGACTGTTATCCAAAGCTTGATGCAGTGTGACATATGACCCTTCCCTGTTCCCACAGGAAAACCTTTACTCCATGCCTTTCTCCCAGTCTGTAAGGAAACAGCTGCAGCACTTTGCTACTTCCTGCTGATAGGATGTTGGTGAAAATTGCTCTGTTTTTAGGAAAGTTGGAATATACCAGTAGTAGGTTCTTGCAGTGTAGTGCAGTCATCTTTGCCTAACCCAGCACCACATAGAGAACTCTGATACAAATGAGTAGTAAATATTTGTTTCAGGAATAATTTTAAGAACTTTCCTTGCAGTGAAAGGAAAATAATGATATTGGGAATTGTAATTTCAATTTCCCAATTTTTATATAGAGTGATTGAAATTTAACATTGGGTAACTTTTATCTATTAAGGTGTGGTTTTGCAGCAATAGAAAGAGTTGATGTTTTATTTAACATCTCGTAACTGAGTCTCCTGATATTCCCCAAACTCCAGAATTTGATGGTCTGCTCATGTATAATGTCTTTCTTGGACGTGTCTTTGGGAAGTACCAGAGGTGTTCAGAGCTTTTGACCAAAATCTGCAGATCTTGGAGCCATCACACAGGCATTTCTTCCATTTATTGCTGTGTGTTGCTGAAGTTCATGAAGAATGCAAATGGAATGGAGTGAATTTTAAGTTTTGAAGCTTTGTAACACAAACTGAGAAATGGTCCTTTTGACAAAGGATTTCCACTTGATGTAAATGTAACATCAGAGGTGAAGGAGGAGTGTTAACATCCCCTCCATTTTGGGGAGAATTGCAAAAAGAAGCAAGTAAGGAACTGTGCAGTCTAATCAGGAACTGGAAAATAAGTTCTGCTGTTGTCTCGTTTCACATTTTTTAATGTTTTCCTCCCTCTCTAATAATCAATATCCTGTCAAACTTGATGACTTTGTCTTATGTGTTCAACAGGCTAGTGGGGAGAGAGTGAATTTGATCATCTCTAGACCCCTGAAGTCACAGACGGTCAGTATTATCCGAGACACCGGGACTCACAACAGCAACTCACACCAACACCAGTCCCAGCAGCTGTTTCACAGCAGACCTAACTCACATAAGGTTGGTGTTTCTCCTTCTGGCAGGTATAAATACTGTTTTACTCATGTGATGGTCCAAGTGTGTAGCAAGGCAAAACTAGAAGAAAACATTATATCTTCTTTTTTACCTAATGAAAAAAAATTGTGATGACTTCCAAGTATTCAGGTCCTGCATCGTGTCTGGATTGGGAACAAAAAGACACACAACAGCTTTTCAGTGTGTTTTTGGATTTGCGGACTGCAGTGAAAGAAGCAAGTTCTATGAGCTCATACAGCTGTAGTTGTTAGACCTTCCTTGTCTAAGACAGTGGTTCATGTGTTATTCCTGTGTGGAAGAACTGTCATTCAAGGATGTTATGTTTTTGTTGCCACTGTGCTAGCTTCAGCCAGGAAGGATAGGAGGTGTGGTGTCCACAATCCAGCTTATAAAAGAGCATGTTGGAGGAATGTGTCCTCTCCTCCATGAGTCAACAGTCCTGGCTGCAAGACGCCGAGTTCTGCATTGTCTCAAGCAGGGAGAGAAAGGCGAAATGAGGAGACTGTCATGAAGCTAATGTCAAATTATCTGGAAGACCTGCAGGAATAAAGCCTCTGCTTGAGATGTTCTTGTAGTTAGAAAAATACAACTTCTCACTGTTAAGAAGTTGATTAGCATCAATTGGCCTTAGTTTGTGCTCTGGAGAGTCTACATACCAGCTGCAAAAGAAAACATGATGTATAAGGGCTTTAAAGGGTCTCTTATTGTCATCATGAAAACACGTGTGTGTTCATTTCTTAGGAGCTTCTTTGTAGTTCTGGGACATATTCTGCTGACAAATTAAGTAATGCTGATGTTCACCATGACATGAAAAGATTTGTTTCTGGTTTGTCTGCTGTCTTTTGACCATACGAATGTATAGTGTCGTCCTAAAATTGAGCATGTTTCTGTGTAGGATGTTAATTAAAACTAGACTGAGATTTTCAAGATAGGCCTTTATAAACTTTCCATCTATATTTAAGTATCTACATGCGTGGGGGTTTTGTTGGGTTTTATTTTAGTTTGGGTTTTTTTTAGGGAGAGGTAGTCTGATCTGGAAGAAATTCAGCCAAAGCTGATTTCCACTATTTAGTCCTTCTAAACTGTTCTGTTAAAGTGCTAAATGTAGTTCTGGGGTGTATTTAGTTGTGTTTTGTTCTGGAGTTTGGGTTTTGTTTGTTTGGTTTTTTCCTTAGTTTTAACAATGTTACTTATCCTTGTCAAACAGGATCTCTCCCAGTGTGTTACATGCCAAGAAAAGCACATTACTGTGAAAAAAGAGCCACATGAATCTCTGGGAATGACAGTGGCAGGAGGCAGAGGCAGCAAAAGTGGTGAACTGCCCATCTTTGTGACAAGTGTGCAGCCTCACGGATGTTTGGCAAGAGACGGCAGGATTAAACGAGGTGGGGTTTGACTTCCCTGGTGCCATGGCTGACCTCTCATTGCTTTCTGATGACTACATTCTGTGGAGTAAGGTGGTGTCAAAAAGTCTTTCCACAGATGTAGGGAAATGCTTATGGATGCTTTTCTTCATGATTCAGTAATAGAAATACAGTATTTAGTATCGCGCTTCCACCTTTTCTAGGAAGGGGATGTTTAGAGCACAGTAGCAGGGGAAGCAGATAAGACCAGGAAATGTCTGGTTAAATTCTTTAAAGCTGACAGTAATTCCTTGATTACTGGTCTGGTGGGATGCTTTGCTCTGTAGCACACACATCCTGGTTTTGTGTTTAATATAGTGGGCAGGACCACATCTCTGTCCAAGAAATCTCTGCTCCCCAGTATAATATCTGAACAGCAGAAATGCTCTGATGACAGGCCACAGCTTACCCATGCTAAGTTTACTTCAGAAGCCACATCAGTGTTGATCCTGGTTCCCAAATGCTTTCTTATTCTCTGAGACAGCTTGGGTTTGCTGGTCTTCGGGCGTGTTGCAGCACCTGCCCTTATTCCTTGGCTTTGCAGAAGGGAACAAGGAGGTGGTTAGACTCAGCATAGGTGAAGGCAGTCCTGCGTGACTGATAGCAAAGCATTTGATGATTAAAACGTATTACATGTGAAACAAAGACTGCCTATAATATATCTGCGATTCACAGTCCACAGAATTACAGAATGTTTTAGGAAAGAAATTTAGGAAAAAAATTTCACAGGTTGTACATTTAAAAAGAACAGTGTGGGAGCATCCTTATATGCTTCCAAGAGAGGGAGATTTACACCCACACACCAGCAGGTATGCTTTCTTTTTCTGTACTATGATGAAAAACACACTTGATAGAAGAACTACTATTGTTCTTTCATTGTGTAACATTAAAGTAGCCACAGCAGCTACTGGGAGGAAAAACCTTTTAAAAACTGAGTCTCATTCCAAATGTGATCCAGGTGTTCACACTTTTGCTTTGTTTTTTCTGGCTTTCATTGGTGAGACATTGTGTAAAAAAAGGAGACTGTTGCTGCTTCAATAGTTAGTAACATTCTTGTTTTCATCCTTAGGCTTTTAAAAAGTATTATGAAGTTAAATTTTAATTTTGGCAGGTTTTTTAGTGGGTTTGACTCTTTCCATATTATCTTTGTAGAGATGCTCAGTTTCTTTCTTTGAGTTAACTGGGGTTTGTACCAAACTTTCCAGTAGATTTTGAATTCCATTTTCTTCTCCCAAGTAACAAGTAAGAAAAAACAGATGACTTAAAACACTCTGTGGAACCCTGCTTATCTACAAAAATAGGTTACTTTGAGGTGTCTGTATTGTTCCTTCCAGCATTCTTCCTTCACTTTTAAGGTTAGAGTGAACCTAAGATCCACCACTGGAGACAGTTGTCATGGCATCTGCAGTAGCAGTTGCAGCCGAGCTGGTGAAATGCGTAGGGAATTTCTGTTTCAAATTTTCAGAGCAATATACAATGAAAGCCACAGTATTTGATGTGTTATGTTGAAATAAATTATACTGATCCAGCTTAATAGTTCAATACATTAATGTTTCAAACTGACAATGTAAGGCTTCAGAGCTGTTCACGTTCCCACTCTGTTAGTTCAGACTGTCTCAGATCCAAAAAATACAGTATGAAATGAAACTGTGGCATGGGAGGTGCTGTCAGTAGGAAGGACTGTCAGACTGATGTGGTCTCACTTGTGCCTTTGAACAGGTGATGTACTGCTGAACATCAACGGCATTGATCTGACTAACCTGAGTCACAGCGAGGCCGTGGCCATGCTGAAAGCTAGTGCTGCCTCTTCTGTAGTTGCCCTGAAAGCCCTGGAAGTCCAGATTGTAGAAGAACAGCCCCAGGCTAATGAAGAACAACTGAGTACCATCAGTGAAAATGAATATGATGCTAGCTGGTCACCATCGTGGGTCATGTGGCTGGGACTTCCAAGGTATGGAATGAATCAGTAGAGTAATCAGTTAGCTGTTTTAAGCTATGTCCAAGAGAGATAAAGAAGCAGAGACCTTATTAGTTGCAAGACATCTGCCATTATTTCTGCCTGTCTCACTATATTTCGTTGGCTATGTGCTTACGAAGCAGACTGTGAGCAGGAGCGATGTTTCCTTGGGAAACTCAAAGGTGAATACACTGGGTTCGTCCCTTCACAAATCATAGTGACTACCCATGTGGAATCTTCTCATTGAACACAATTCATCATTTATATTGTTTAATCATATAATAACTTTCTGTAAAATACCTAAAACCAGAATAATCATTAATAAAAATACGAAGTATATACCCATGTGCCTCTTTGCTAATCTGCTACCTGAATTTATGAGGCCAAATATTTAACTTCAGAATATTGGATTAGGCTTTGGCCATTCTGACGCTCTTGAGACATCCCTTGTCAAGACTGTAGCCATGTAACTATAGGCACACAGATGAACCTGTAGTTATAAATCCCCATTTTTTTTTTTTTCAAGAATCCACTACCATCTCTTCCAAACACAAAAACTCTTCAAGGTTTGCAATGAGCTCCCTCCTCTTGAGTAATCTGTAATCTGATGGACATCATCATGTTTCATTTGTACTCTTTGTTTTTCACTCTCATGTGGCTGCAGCTATAAGCTCATTCTGGCATTGCTTGCTATCAAGAAGAGCTTCTGCTACAGCAAACAGTGTTATTAACTTCAGTCAGGGCATGCAGGTTAATTCCTTTCTCTCTGATAGAGTTACCAGGTCTGTAATTTAAGCATAAAACCAAAACAACAACCAGACAGATTGGTAGCAGAATGCAGCCAAAGATAACAGCACTAACTATGCATTGGTCCTCCAGAGATTTCACTTTTTCTTAGTTTAACTGTCAATTAATTTCTCTTTTATTCAAGTATAAATAAGTTACCTAATCTCAATAAATGGCTCTCAGTTCTGGTAAAAGTACTCCTTTCTTTGCTTCAGCAGTGGGTTATTTCTTCTATACCACAGATGCCCATGTACGGCTCCTAAAGTTATGCTATGTGTTGTGCTGCTGTTCTTAAAAAGAGTAAAGAACTTGGCCTCTTTTTACTCAAAAGTTAATGTCTGTGTTTGAGGGGTTTTTTGGTTCTTTTTTTAATTACGGTCATTGTCAACCTCATTGGCAAGAATTAATTTTCACTAGAGAAGATACCATATAGCAGGACAGTTAGTAAGGCGTGATCTGAATTATTTACGTTCTGTGTAATAAAATGGTTAGTCATTTATATTTTCATTACTGGTGATGCATCAGTTCAGAGGTAAAAAAGATTGTGTATGGAATTTTAATTTTTACTTAAAGTAGAAGAAACCTAACTGACTGGGAGTGGAAGAAAAACACTCTGCATTTTTGACTCTTGAACTAAACACATCAGGTATCAATTTTCCACCCACATTGTTGCCACCTGCGAAAGCTCTAAAATGCTGTTCTATTACTGTCAGTTTACAGAGTTAACTGTGTTTAAGTAATTGTTCTAGCACTGCATTATTTCTTTTAAAACACTTTCCTGTCTCAAGATTGTGGGGTTTTTTGGTAATTGGTTTGAATATTGCAAAATTACTCTGGGAACAGAACTCTAATCACCATCCCTCCCCTTCTCTTGCACACTTAGCACAGTGGTAATGGTGAGACAGCAGACGTTGTGCCTACTGTAAAATTGTACACAGCTTTTTCTCTTGCTATCCTGTGCTTCCATTCTACAGCTGCCTACATAGCTGCCATGATGTAGTACTGCGGCGGAGCAATTTAGGGAGCTGGGGCTTCAGCATCGTCGGTGGCTATGAGGAGAACCACACAAACCAGCCTTTCTTCATTAAAACGATTGTTCTTGGGACTCCTGCGTACTTTGATGGAAGATTAAAGTAAGCTAATATAATAGTGGTAGAAATACTAATAGTAATAACAGCAACAAACCACTTTTAAATAGTTTCGTGCTGGTGCGACTAATTGTTTAAGGAAATACACTATGGGATCTTGTGCTGGGGGATCATGCAGCCCTGTAGTGCTTTGCCTCCCTGACGAGTGTGATGCAGGGAATTAACTGGAAAGGGATATCTGTCAGAGGGGATGGTTGTGCTGACATCTCTGCCATCTCCTGTGCTTCTCCCCAGCTGTGGTGCTGATGTCACCTGCTGTCTCCATCTCCCTGTAGATTTCTTCTTTAGGCCAAGAGAAATGCAATGTATATGTGCAGAACTAGCTAGCTTTTGTCTTCCTAGAGAGCAGCTAGAAATGAGAACTTATCTCTGTAAAGTAGGGAAAAATCTTTTGTCCTTTCATATAACTTTCTGAAGTCGCTGCTGGAAACCCTGGTACTGAAGATGGGTGCTGCTGCTTCAATGGAAGGGCAAGAAAGTAGATGAAAAATATCTCTGAGAAGATTGTTAAGGAATCAAGTCCCCATGGCAGTGCCCTGAGAGTCATTAGTTGGCAGAAAAGTCACTGATAAATGAAGCAAGTTCAGCAGAGGCCCCTGAGGTGGTAGGAGCTCGTGCACTTGCCCCACAAGGAGAGGGCTTCAGCGGCAGCCAGCAGCCTCTTCCAGTACATAGAAGGAGATTATCAAGGAGACAGAGGCCAGGCTTTTCAGTGATACAAGGCAAGAGGATGAGAGACAGCAGGCACAAACTGAACAAACAAAGTTGAGACTGTAAGGAGAAACTATTTCCCCTGGGGATAGTCAGGTAGTGGCATAAGTTGTGTGGTCTCTGCCCTTAGAGGTTTCTGAGACTTACCTGGGTAAAGCTCTGAGAGTCCTGGTGAGATCTTACAGGTGACCTTGCTTGCAGCAGAAGGTGGACTGCAGACCTCCTGAGGTCCCTTCTAACCTTAAAGATTATATGATTTTTACTTACACATTATGTTTGGATGCAGCCCCCAGGTCTAGTATCCAGATACAGATCTTAGCCTCGTGTAGGATTAGTTCAGAACTAGGACTTAAAATTCCTATTTAAGTTTCTCTTGTTCATAAACTTGATTTTGTGAAGGTGGCAGTCAAGAATATGCAACTTGAAGTTTCATGGCATGATTTTTACATGTAGATTTGCTTACAAAGTAACTTAGGAAAAAATGTGCTTACGCTTAGAGCGTTGACAGTAATTGATTTTTCAGTTCAATGACTAAATAAATAAATGAAAAAATAACTTGGCTGAACACAAAATTACTTGTTTTTTTTTCCAACTGTGGAACAGTTTGGATTAAAGTAAAGATCTCAGTTCAACTCAAATAATTTCAGGTTGGGGACTTAATAACTAGAAGTCTTCACACAAATGGAAATTCAAGCATCATTCCTAAGAAGGGGGGAAGAGTCGTCATGGTCACATTTAGCCCCTTGTAAAGAATGGAAAAGATGCTCATGTGATACTGTGATATAGTACCCTTGGTTCGAATGTACTGTCTCACTGAGAATACGAACTTAAAAATGGTCCATTAATAAGGGAGAGCTCCTTAGAATCTGCATTTTGAGCTATTGTGGGGCAGGTCTCTTTGAAGCTGTTCTGTTTTGTTTAAGTTATCTAAATGTTTTGTTAGGCTAGAAGAGAAGGTAGTAAATAACTTTACAGCTGAATACTTTAGATAGTTTTCTGCTTACATGATCTGTCTAGTGTGATTTTATAGAAGGTGAAATGACTTCAGCAGAAAGGCTGGGTGAGTGAGATGCCACTCAGTGAACTGTAGCATTGTGGTTTGGGTAATGTGGTTCCTTGGTTCTGACAGAGAACGCACATTTGACTGGTCACACTGCATCCTCTTCCTCTGCTCTAGCCAGGTGGAGGGCACCGGGAGAGTTCAGGAAAGCATCTTTTTGCCACCCATTTTGGTGCCTCCAATACTTGGGCAGATCAGTTTCAGGAAAAGTCCCGTTTAATCTCCTAAGTCATGTTCAACTGCTCTGGGGAATGCCAAACACACACTCAAGTCGCAAAGAAGAGATGTCTGGAGATGGAACAAGCTCAACATTGGAAGGACTTACCTGCCTTTTTGAAATTTCTCTTGAGTGTCTTTAAAAACCAAAACTTAACCCTTTGAGGTCAATTTTCTCAGGGCCAGCAAGCAACACCCTCCAAAATGTCTCTTCCCTGCTTCAAAACACAGAGATGCTCCAACTTCTCAGTTGAACCATCTGCTGAGGGAGATTTCAAGCCAAACAGTTATATTTGACAAAATCATAAGCCACTGAAAACAAGGTTCTCGGTTGGAATGTGGTTGGTTGGTAACCATAAGTATCTTTACTTACACCTCCTACAGCAAAGGCATGTTTGGTGTAAATGTGTTATAATCCACACAAACAGAAATGCTTCTGTCATGCACGTGCTACTTCATTATCTTCTCCTGACTCCATTAGGTCTTTCCAACTCGCTCTTTTCACGTTTCCCTCTACGTCTGTTCTTAATGCAGAACTATCTTTGTATTAGAATTGAATTTTAGTGATTTGGGAACTTCCCAGATGAGTTTCATAGAATCCTAGAATATTTTCAAAGTTGGAAGGGACCTTTTAAAGGTCATTTACTTCAACACTCCTGCAATAAGCAGATATATCTTTCAGGACAGACTTAAAATTGAACCCTTTTGGGTTTTTTTAGCTACCTGATGCAAACCCCAGCAGTGAAGTGTTGTTTGTTGGTATGTGCTAATTACAGCAGAGCAGGACTTATAACATGGTTTTTTCTTTTTCTTCTTGTGTTTTTTTTAGGTGTGGTGATATGATTGTTGCTGTAAATGGACTGTCCACGGTTGGAATGAGCCATTCTGCACTCGTTCCCATGCTGAAAGAGCAGAGGAACAAAGTGACTTTAACTGTGATTTGCTGGCCTGGAAGCCTCATATAGATGTGTGAATCACTTCTGTTCAAAGCAACGTCTTCTTCTAGATAGCTGGCACAAAAATTTCCTCTATCTTTTTTTTCCCTATTAGTACAGCTGGTTATAAGCAGGGCCAAAACTGCTGTATTTTCCTTTTTTACGGGCCTCTCAGACTTACTCTATATATTTTTCCAGCCTTAGATGGCTATTTCTGTTTGCTGTGTCTGTTGCTGACACAAATGCAAATGTACACAAGCTCACAGAGGAACTCCCACTCCAGTATGGTTGTCATTGAGTTTTTCTCATCAGGCTTGTAGAGTCAGCAGAAGAACTTAGCAGTTCTTCGGGTTTCTCTGCACAGTCCTCGAGTTATATATGATATATAAATGTAATATTCATGTGCCCGCTCTTCCCTACAAAGAGAACATGTGTCAGTTCCAGAATGACACGTTTATCTGCTGCTATGAATCAAAACCTGTTTCCAAAGGTACATCTCTTCATTTTCTAAGCCTTTCCAATTTTGATTCCATATTTCAGACTGATTGAAGTATTCCATCTTACTCATCAGAAATTACTTGGTCCCCCAGATTTTTCTTGCAGGGCATCAGTGTTCATAGAAAAGTAGGACAAAAGCCTGATATTACTGGAATTTTTATAAAGTGCAATAATTGGACTCTTTGTTAGGAAACTTTAATATATTACAGAGTTTGTACCCTCTAATGACAAGAAATATGGAAGTAATTACCATTGCAATGCTGGCAAGAATACACGTACCCAAGGTCGCCTTTGAGTAAATGGCTTGCAGTATTAGACTTTACTTTACAAATGAATGTTTTGCTATGTCAGAGAATTTTGATGAACATTTTTATGAAGATCATTTTTACCATTTCTATTGTAGTTGTCAGCTGTCTTTATTCAAGTGTGGAAACAATACTTTGACTTGTACTTTCTAAATGAGAGAATTATTTCCGGGGAAAAAAGCAAGCTATTAAGAAACCATATGTTATGGTTTACAGGTGGGCAGGCTAGAAGGAAGGCTCTTTGATTTCAAGTCCAACTGCAAAGTTCACTCTTACTCTGTCATCTCCTGACAAATGTGCAAATGCCTTGATATCAAATGCTGAAACGATCTTTTTTGCATTTCAGGATATTTTTTTTTCCCTTTAGAGAGCACCTGCTATTAAGTTGTCAGTAACACTATTTGTCTTGGATTGTATTTAATATTTTTACAAACAAACCTGTAACTTCTAGACTTTGCCTTTCCATGATATTTGCAGGCTAAGCACACATTTGTGTAAGAAAAGACGGGTGGAGCACAGAAAAGTGTGCTGACCTGGAGCTAACCCTGTGTGTTGTCAGTGTTCTCAGTATTTGCAAAAGAGCTTCATTTATAAACCAGGTTCCCAGCCGGAACTGATTTTCTGAATGACCTCTGTATTGTATTATTAATTACCAGAGAATGTATTTGAGAGTCACAGCATATTTCAATTGTGAAGCATGAACTTTATTTTCAGACTTAGCTGGTATAATATTGGGGCATATTATCGCATGTCATTAATCCCAGTAGCTTTATTTTCAAAAGAAATGAAGTTACTATTTTGCAAAAAAAGAAAAAAAAAGTTAAAATCTCATATAAGTGAAGTGGGTTTATTCCTCTCTGTAATGTATACTATCGGTTTCATTTCATAATACTAAAATACAAAAGAATGTCCTCTCCAGTATATTACTGTAGTGAGAATCCTTGTTTCTGAAACAAACACCAAATTTATTTGATACTCTAATTTGAGAACAAGTTTTCTCCTGTCCTCAGATGATGTTTAACTGTATGCTTTGCCCTTAATGCAGACTTTTTTGTAAAGTACATCTTAGTGTAGACTTTAGGGAAGTTTTTGACATATGTATTAGATTTAATATTTTTTATTTTAAAAATTACACTTTTCATTCGAAATTCTGAAAAAATATTTTTAGATTTTTTTTCCTTTTATATGTTATATGTAACAAAAGCATGGGTTAGCTTATACTTTGCAGTTTTGTTTCTGTGTGCTGTAGCTTTTGATCAGAATATTTTCAGAATAAATTCGCTTCCTGAAACATTTTTCCCCTTTCTCTTGTAGCTGATAGTTGGGTTTGGTTTTCTGTGCCTTCTGTTTTAAATTATTTCAAGTTTATTTTTTTTCCACATACTGCTATCTAATTGTATGGTATTAATGAAGGATGAATGAAAATAAAAGTTCATTCTACACATTGTAATAACTCAAAGTATTGTCTCACTCTTTCCAAAAGATACTGGTAGCTCAATGCAGACTCAGTTTGAAGGTAATTTTTTTTCTGCCATGATTTATCATAAACTACAGTTAGTGAATGTACCAAAAGGGTCTGAGGGCATGCTCATCCTGCCAGGGCAATATAGCAGCTGTTTAACTAGTACTCAGTGCTGAGAAGTGTTTCTAAAGTGGAGGTAAGATCTGTGCCTTATGGTACTTTGCCACAAGTAGCGTTTCCTCTTTCCCCCTCAGTGCCAGCTGGTACTGATCAGCTGGAGGATGTTTTCACAGCAGAGATTTGATGCAAGGAGACAGTCCTGCTGGAAACATCGGTTTTACAGCAAAAACTTGAGCCTCCTGGTTATCAGTTCCCATTTCCATCTCCTGCAGGCAAGTATGCTCTGTCTTTAGATGTCTGCAATGCTAGAACAAGTCTAAAAGCAGTTTCTTAATGAATTACAGTAAAGTTGCCTGGAGTCTGTATTCTTACTCCTTGCAGTAGTTAGTGGGTTATGAATAGTTGAGTTGCTTTAAAACAAAACTGCGCCTGTGTACAGAAATGCAGAGGAAACCAGCCATGTCTGCCAGTAGGCTATGAGGTCTTGTACTTCTGTAAGGTAAGAGCCAGACCATCAGAGGTTTACGGACAGATGAATGAGTTCATTTTTGCACCTGGAGGTGCACAGAGCTTTGTGTAAGGTGGTGGACTTAGTCACCTGTGTGCTGGATCTTCATGGGAGGAACAACTTTCCCAAATGACCCTAGGGATCTCAGTTAGGAATGTAAAATGGTTTATTCTGCTTCACAGCATGCCAGTGAAGTGAAATTTGAAGGTGCTTCATTTGCCACTCTAAACTTTCTGTTTAGAGTCAGGAGCCACTGAGGGGGGAAATCAACATCACAGAAGAATTAAGAATTCATATATTTGCAAATTCCCTAATAGATTTGGGGTGGGTATAATCAAAATCTAAGCCTGGTTCTCGGATACAGTGTGACAGAAGCAAGGCAAGTTCCTTTTAGTTAAGAAACTTGATCATTTACTTCTGAGGCAATTTTAATGGATCATAAAAATTTATTAACAAACTAAGGTAGGATCATGCCGAGTTAAAAGTATGTGTATGTCAAGCTGGGCAGGAGTGGTGGCAGCAGAAGTGGAGTTAAGGCCACATATGTCTGATGCCACGTAGCCCAAGAAGATGTTATAACACTAAGGAAGATCAGTGAACATCATTATTGCAGTTGTCTCAAGCAACTTTTAAGTGAGCTTACTCACCTAAAAAGTGATTCTCTCTTGACACACAGGAAAAAGAGAGACAGAAGTGACCTTGTCATACCTGACATAAATCTGTCCAGCTAGTGAAGAATAATCCTTAGATGACTTGTTGCCCAGAGAATGGAGAAGGCTTTAGACTTAATAGTTTTGGGACAGTTCAAATAACATATGAGTAAGAAAGCTTAATCTTGACTAAATGTTGATGTTGTCCTTCTGTTTGTTGCCGTATCACATAGATAGGTCTCATGGATGTTAGCAGTGCAGTATGAGTGCAACACCTATGTCAGTGATGCATTGCAGTTGACACAATGGTGATGAACTCCCTCCTGTAGAGTCGTGCAGAAAACTTCAGACAACTCAGAAATCAAATTGGCCCAAGAGTCCAATTAAAGGCAGCCTGCTCTGCATTGGCCATGGCATTCACTGTGCCTGAAGCTGTTTTAGAAGGAGAAGGAATGTGTTTGGGGGTTGTTTTTGTTGTTAAGCTATGCTGGTAAAGGCTGGCTGGAGGAGTCCGTGGGTTGCAAGCACAGCCAAGCAGAAACAGCATGCTTCTCAGTAGGGAATGCCAAGTTTGTTTTGCCAAAGGACGGATGAGAGCCAACTGCTCCCATCACAGGACATGGAGGAAATGGGAAAGAAATGGAAGACCACAAGTCTCTTCTGTGACTCTTGGGGACAAATACCGTATCTAAGAGGGGCTGCCCCTCTTCACTCTCCTTCCTGAGTAGTAGTAGCCTCGATTCCCCCCACAGACCTTTCCTACCCTGCCTTAGCTGCAGCAAGCAGCTGTAGAGACCCTGTAGAGACCACAGCTCAAGTTTAGAGAGAAGAGATAATGGTACTGAGGCCACTTTGCATCCCACAGCAGCCTGCCACAGCGGGGAATAGTAGCTTCAGCTACGTGGGAATCAGTGATCCCAGCGGTGACTCAGTCTTGGGGTCTTGCAGGGAGGTGGTCTGTAGAACAACCACCCCTTTCTTTTTAAGATGCAGATGCAAGGGTTGATGTAAAGACATCAGGAACTCTCTCTAACTCTGGTCTTTGAGCTAGGCTTGCTAACACTATGGATCCATAGCACACAGAATAATCTCTGCTGTGAAGGGGGTTCCTCTAGCAGCTCTGTTTTAGTCCCATAGTGTATGATGGTGCAAAACCACCAGGCAGCAAGACCAAAAATGCTTTTTTTTTGCCCCTAAACAAGCAGGTATTGAACCTTAAACAGCCTTAGGGCAGGCCTGGCCATCTGACTGGTTCCACAAGCCCTTTCTCAATGAGCAGCTCCACTAAAGCCAAACGAGCTGGGTTTGCAGTTTGGACACAGCTTTGTATGGTAAGGAATGAAGTACTCAATTAAGGAACCCATTTGGTATTTCATTCGGTCTGGGACAAACCAAAGTGCTGATGGATTTGCTCCCAGGTCTTGCTATAAAGTGATTGTGGAAAGCTACTGAAGAGAAACCTTTTAATCAGATTAGAATAGATAAAGAGTATAACCCCTTGGTTATACAATTGAGCTTTCTAATCATATTAAACTTTAATACTGGCATCAGTGCCATATTGGAACAACAATCGCAAAAAGCTGTAAGCATAAAATATTACAGATCCTTAAACATTACAAAATGTCATCCACTAAAGTTAAGAAATGTTATCATGTTTGGGGAAATGTGCCAGCTAAAAAAAAAACAATACCCAGGAGGCTGAAGTCCTGTGTACGTGTGCAGATTAAATGCAGCACAGCAGAAGCAAGGCTTGACCTTTTTGTTTCTTACATTTTTATTAATTAAATTGCTTCCCAAGCAGCTATTTCTGCCACCACTATTACCTACCTTAGCCCTCATCTACCTGGGTGCTAAGTACACTTAACTCTTTTTGCAATCAGTTAGAGTGTCCCTTGTTGTGAGATGCAGCAAGAGGCAGTTCCTCTTTACTGATGAGACAACCCTGGAAGGAAAGAGCATCAGCTCTCTCGCCCCTCCACTGCTGCAGTCATGGCTCAGCATCCATCGATGCTTAAAGCCGGAGAGGACTGAAGCCAAGAGCCGAAAGAAAGGGTGTGTTAATGCATTTCAAATGCTAGATTTAAATGGGTTGATTTTCTGGCATCTATGTGTTTCTATAGATCCGAGTTTCCTCTGTGAGTCAGGTTTGCAACTACAAAGGGCTCTGCTTGGAATCAGTGGTCTTACACTGCAGCTGCAAGTCCTGCTGGGATGCCTCCAGGCTGCCATGGCTTTGAATCATAGCAAATGATCATGGCTGTCCCTCCTTGAGTGGAACAGCCAAGCAGTAATTCAAAACTGAAGGTTTTCCTTTCTTCTTTCCTCCAGCTGGAGTTACCTCTTCCCACAGACATGCCGAAGATGCTATGTGGTTTGTTTTGATTGAGTCGAGTCAAGGTAGCAAAGACCTTGAATTTAAACCACATGGTCCCATCTGGCTGCAGCGTGAATGTGGCTGGCAGCTTGGCTTGGGGTGACATCCGTGAGGGCAGTCAGGACAGGCCAGGAGCCACCACACTGTTGCAGCCCTCATCCTATCCTGGGGAGCTGGTCCAAGGATCCTGGGTCAGCTGTCCAGCTGCAGTAATTTCATCCTGTTTTCATCCCAGGATGAAAATCACACCAACCTGTGTATTGTTTTCACCTTGGAGTGAAATTTTTTCGGCTAAATATTTTACATCTCATGGAATCTTTCTCATCCTTAAACTAAACAGCATTTATCCTCAGATTTTTTTTCCCAAACTTTCCATCATTTTTTCAGCCTTTTTGCATGTTTCCTGTCCACTGTCCTGCTGCAGTGATGCTTGGCTGCTCCCCTACAACCATCTAAGTGCTGTTTTTTCCAATGCATTTTCCAGCCTACTAATGCCTCCTCCAGGCTCAGGGTCTCTCTGCATCATACTCTGACAGGTAGTGCATGGGGAGGCAAAGGGGTATTTGGGGCTTTCCAGCACTGCTGGCGCTGGATGTGCAGCATGGCACTGGGATATCTGCTGGGTTTTCTGCTCCCCACTGCAGGGGAAACATCATGGCTGGGTCTTGGAAAGGTCCCCCACCTCTGGTGCCCACCCCAGCACCCCTCACGCTGGTGGCCCTAGCTTGGTGGGAGGGGACCTCACTCTAACAGCCTAAGAAGTTTGGCTCTTTGTGTTTCTTTGTGATTGGTGCCCTGGTAATTATGCACCTTATGAAGATACGCGATGTAATCATACCCTTCTAAAAATGCCTTGGATTAAAAGCTTTTCCTGGGTCTTTAGGTGATGAGCCTGCAATTACAGAAAATGAACTGCATTTTAGCTTTCCATTCAAATTAATAACAGTGGTTCTCCAGTTGACTCTGTGAGTAGTTAATGGACCAAACTGGATGCTCCACTACAATAAGGGTTTTAAAGCTATTTGAGAGAGATTCTGTGTTTCAAATAGGAAAATAATTTACACAATGCAAAATTATTCTGTGTTCGCATCTTTGTGAAATAATGGCTCTATGTAGCTTCGAGATGTCACTGTTTATCAATAATTATTTCAATGTGTTCTTCCATCCCTTGGTGCGCTGGGATGGAATGACCTGCAGAGAATTCTGGAAAATGAAAAACAAGTCAAGGAATTAATAAAGCAGAAAGGAGCACCAGCCTGGCCTGAGCTGCATGAGGGGGGGTTTACCATAAACATTGAAAAATAGATTTGTGTGAGTTCATGCAGGGGCAGAACATGAAATATTCTGAGACTTGTTGCATTTTAGTTACTCCAACTCAGCTCAGTTAAGCTCCGATAGCAAATTTTGGAGTGCTGCTGATGTGTTGCAACTGATCTCAGGGAGAGAGGAGCCAGCCCCACACTGTATCCTAGTTAACCTGCCCCAATAGGCAGGGGCAAAATAGCTCACACATCTGCTGCATCAGCTTCCTTTCATAGCTTCTTGCCTGCAGAGTAGAGGTGCATCTAGGGTATCACTTTCCACATGGGTGGAAAAACAAGTGGTCCCTTTTTCCCAGGTGCCTTTTTCATATGAACTGCACAGAAGATGGACCAGGATCCAACTCTGCACCTCTCCTGGTGAAGCCAGTCCCATTGCTCCTCTGCACCAGGGATACTGGAGGTCCAGAGCAGATTCAGACCATTTTTCCCATGGAGCAGATGTACTGTAAGGCCACCTTGTCTCTCTCTGCTATCATCACCCACATGCCACCAGGCCTACCCACTCCTTCAGTGCCAGAGTTCACCCAAGAAACGTTTCAACATCTTTGGCCCCCAGTCAGCAAGTCGCTGGCCATTGCAGGGCTGGACGCCAAAGGAGTGATAACTGTAGGTCATAGTGCAGCCACTGCTTTCCAGCACTGGGCACAGTGTTTTTTGAAACCTGTGACCCTGTCTCTTACTCCTCTGCAGACACCATTTCAGTGTCCCCATTTTTATCTCCCATCCGTTTATGTCCCGTCACTTTGGTGCCGTGATGCTGCTGCAGAAAGGATATTGAGTGTCACAAGCAATTCCCTGCAATTGACACTGGGGCTGGCTCCCTGATCCTGGCTCCTTTAGCAAGGCAAGAAGAGCCCTGAGCATTCCCATCTCCTGCTCAAGATGTCCTTCCTTCGGGCTTGTCCCCATAGGGTGTGGGGTTGGTCCTCAATCCCACACACTGTGTCCTGCCGAGGGCTACTCATCTGACAGTATTGCCATTTTTACTGTCTATCCCCTGGATTATAGCATCATCTATGCGAGTTTTATTAACTTCCCTGACATCAAAAAGAGTTGCATTTTCAGGGCATATTTCTCAGCTGTCCAGAGCAACCTGAAGTGCAATTTAAAGAAACTGTATTTTGCAAGGAGCTTCTTGAATGAAAGATTTGCTCTTTTTTTTTTTTCCCCTCTCTCTCCCCCAAAGTATTTGCCAGAAATCCACTGAGACATCAATCACAGAGAAATATTTTTTATCAGCTTAGTCTCCTGGGACTCACACAATCACAGGAAAATATTCCCTCAGTCAGTGGCCCTGTACACAAACGTGTACTGAGCTGCCTCCTCAGGTACCCTCCAGGAGGATGAGAGGCACCAATTTCCAGCAACAACCCAAAACCCGTGGCCTGGGCCCAGAGCTACGTGTAACAGCAGTGCTTGCACAAAGACAAGTTTTGGCAACATCCTGCTTCCCTGCCAGGTTGGATGTGGTCAGGAATGAGGGTGTGTAATCAATCAAAACCTCAGGACATGAAACCGTAGGTAGTTTTCTAGCATGTTTTATAGATATATAATTTTATGACCTATATATTATGTATTACCCATGTATTATAATTACACATATAACTAACTAAAACTACCTATATGTTATAGGTAACAAATTACATATAATTACCTAAAAGTTTGCAGCTTTTGGGTGGCCCAATGGGCAAGACTGAATTTCAGTTGTTTGTTCTCCTTCCAGACTTACAGCTTCTCAAGGAAGCTCTGCTTCCTTATACAGCTGTAAATCAGCCTTAGCTAGGTTAAAAAAACCACTCACACTCAGTTACCCTGTTCTTCCTTCTCTCCTGATTCACCTTTCCCTCACTATTTGTATAGTCTACCTTTCCCAAAAGACCAAGACCCAGGAAGGTCTGACCCCACCACCCTGGACCAGAACCACTGCTGCAAGTACAGCTGGGACAGGTGCTTCTACCCCAGGGCAGGCTTTGAAGGCATCCAGCTGCAATGCTTCTGTCTACACTGACTTGATTTTAAGTCTGTGTCGCATTATTTCTGTTGGCATGGAATGCGGGAGGAAAGATTTTTCATCAGGAGTGGAGTCAATCGAGAGGCATCACAGAAGCATCTTTTGGCAGCTGGCTGCTGCTGCAATCCTGCCTTCCATGAGACAGAGGAAAACTTGCCCCAATCTAATGAAGTCTGAGGCATTTGTCTGCTTTTAGAAAATCCTTATTTTATGGCTGTGATTGGTTAATTCTATTACCAAATAAATCAACTACATCCCATTCTCTGTGTGTGTGTGTGTGTGTGTCTGTGTGTGTGTGTGTGTGTTTGTGTGTGTGTTATGGTCTCATGGGTGACTATGCTGCACATGGATTATCAACAGAAGGTCTCTAATGGCTGTGCCTTAATTCGTGCTCTGCTGGCACAAGAAGCCACAGCTCCTCAGCTATTGCTGGTGATCATGGCTGGAGCACTCAAATGCCTGTTCTTTGAGATATAATTACCAAAAAAAGACACTCCCTAAAATAACTCCTCTGTGCAGAACTCCAAAGCAAATCAACCTTTATATACACGTGCTAGAAAAAGGAGATTTTAGTGCCAATGCTGCCAGTCCCCCACTTAGAGCCACTCTGACAACTAGCCTCATTGTCATGATGCTGCCCAATGTTGGTGGCCTTGTGGGGGCCATCAGCTGCCCCAGACTGGCAGGCTCTTCTCAGGCACCGACCTCAGCTTCCTCTCAGGGACTCCAGGTAAAATCAACCAGAGTGAATAAGATCTGAGACTCACAGCTCATCCTTCAGTCGTTACTTTACACATGAACAGCCAGATGGATGTCTTCCTTGGTTTAGGGTAAATGTCCTGTGAGCTGTACCCTTCAGAAGCTCTGTTGCTCTCCCACTGTCTCCCGTTCACAGCGAAGAGTAAGGAGGTGCTCACCTGTGTTTGACAGCATTTGTTTACCAATCAAAATGGAAAACCTACAAACTTTATCTCGAGAGTGGAAGGCTGAGCGAAGAGATGCATGTTTGTGATGCAAATTTTCTCTTTGTTTGTTGTGATTCTTCATTGTCAAATAGATAAAAGCTAAGCAGGGAGCAAGGAGGAAACCTGGCATGTTGTGACAGGCACTTGCAAATAACAGATAAAATGTGCCTATTCCAGCTTCAGCCAGGTGTGTCTGACTGTCACTCCATGAGTATCAGGTATTTTAATTAAAAATGCTTAGCCAAGTCAATACATTTCTCAGTACAGAAGCAGCAACAGACAAAAAGGATTTTCTTAAAATTCAGCATGCACAGCAACATCCCCAAAATTTAAAAATAAGACAAGAACATCTTTAAAAAAAATAGAACTCAGATATACAAAACAGAAAGAGCAAAATAGACCTCTGGGGAGATCGCAGGTAAGCTTCAGCCCAAACTTGGAAAGAAACATAAGCTTTGGAAGTCTGGAAAGACTTGTTATTGTGTAATTGCATTGCACTTGCATACCTTGAAGTAAAACATGGCTGCAGCTGTGCAATCTTTGGGCTACACAGGATTTTCAGGATGGAGTAGAGTTTCACCAGACAGGCACCTCTCCCACCAACGGTCTGGAAGTGAGGCATGAGGATAGAGGTGCTCTGCCCAGGCACAGGTATCTGTCATGTTGATGCCTAATGTTTATATCATGCAGCTTGGGCTTCCTTTTTCCTTAATGGAGAGAAATTGGCGCTGTTCATCTCATCCTAATGTAGTTGTCTAAAATAAAACAGATGACTCACACTGTGGGCATAGCTTTTCTTTTCCCCTATCTTGAAAGGGAGCAGGGATGAGCAGCTGATGTACCGACTTTCACACAATCGTGTCTAAAAGTCAGGGAGATAAATCCTACCATAGACAGGAGGAGGAGTTTTCCAAATCAGCCAGATGTAAAGCCCCTGAGAGAGGCTGCTTTGAGAGCAGTCAACAAAATTTAAGCAACAAAGAACATTTAATTTCCCCTCATGGGATGCAGGCAACATCAGACAATGCATTTTCATGGTAAAATGAAATTGGGTTGCCCAAGGTAGTCCCAAGGAGTGGGGTACTCAGAGAGGTCCGTGCTGGGAGAGTGATACCTTAAGCCACCTCCTATATGGTGTTCCTGGGCTGGAAATCATGCATCTCAAACAAAACCCAGGTCAAACCTTGTGGTTTGGGTGCTATCAGGGAGACATGAGCTCTTTCAGAGTAACATCGGGTATCTCAAGAATGAGCCACACCCACAAATGGCTGCACCCCTGCTGGCTGCTGTTGTCGGCTGCAGGGAGCCAGGCAGTGACGCCAGCTGGTGTTCGGGCACCCAACTTTGGGGTCCTCAGTTTCATGGAGGGAAAATGCACAGTCAGCTCATTGGCAGCCAACTTCACCCATCCAGGGACTGATCATCCCCTCTAATCATGCCTCCATGAGCAGCAGGGAGGCTGGGAAGATGATCCCTCCACATACTTAGGTGTTTGCCCAAACAAGATCTTGGCTGGACCTCAGCTGGAGCTCCAGGCCAAAGCCTGGAGGCTTTCATGGCCTCTGACTGATGAGGTGGTTACCTGAGCCCTAAACCTGGCTGATCAGGTCCCGTCATCACACCATCACAAACAAGCAGCAGTGCTGGGATGTAGACTTAAAGAGTAGACAGTTATATCAGGCATAAGCAGTGGCTGATTTTAAAGTTTAAAATAATGCATTGGTTTGACCATCATGGTAATTCACAGTTTCTCAGAGCCACATGTTGCCTGATACACCTAAATTGAAGAAATATCAACTCCCACCTTGAAGATCTTCAAAAGCTGGCTGGACATGGTTTTAGAGAACAGGCTTGAGGTGGATTAAATGACCTCCAGAGATCCCTTCACACCTCAAACCCTTTGTGATTCAGTGAAATCTAAAAGTAATGTAAAAGTAATACAGCAATTAAGAATGTTCTCAAATAAGCTTTCCCTGAAGGACAACTGAGATTTTCGAAAATAATTTCATCGCTCAGGAGCCCTTTGTGTTTGAAATTGCATCAAAAAATATGCTTTTGTGGAAGCCTGCCAAGATCTACAGCTCACCAAGCACTTCCCAGCAGAAAGAGTCGTCCTCTACCCACCTGGCTGGACAGGGGATCATCATCACCACCACCATTCAACAGCAAGGCAGCACCAGGGTATCATCCTCTCCCAGAGCAAAGACTCTCCTCCTGGCCTACCCCTGCTCCTCTGCCACATGATGGGGACGTGGCCTTGGTGCCAGGCATCCCTCCATAGTCACCCCATGGCAGCCAGCCTCATGTCTCAGTCCTTCTGTTTGGATTTTCACGTACACTATGTAGACACTGGTGAAATATGGACACTGAAACCTCATCCCCTTTCTCCCCTTCCGTGGTTCTGCACCTGGAGGGAAGAGTATACTGATGTTGTTTAGATACAAAAGTAAAAAGAAAGAAAAGGAGCAAAATAATTCTTCCCTGATGGAAAGCTCTCCTGTTTGTTCAGATCATTGCCATATCAGCAAACCCACATGAAAGTACCGTTAATACTTTTGCAAGACTAATTAGGTTTAAATTGGGGAGAAAATATTGTGCAAATAACTAGCCATGCATAAAATCCTCAGTGAAGTTTAATCAGGAGTGGTAGAAAACAGGGAAAATAGTTTTTATTAGTGCATTTACACCATCTTAGAATTTCCCTGAATTGTGTTTTACCTTGGCTATAAAAATGAAAACATTTAAATTTCTTTAAAATTACATTTGACTTAATTACAGCCAATCCCTAATACCAGCAAACAACCCATTTTGCCTACTTTGCAGCATAAATAGCCACCAGCCTCATCATTTCATAAAGAGTTGTTTTTCTACATGATGTTCTCTATGTGCAGAATGTTAATAGCTACTACAGCTGAATATGAATAGGCTTTGTAGCTCCACTTGAAATATAGAAAAATGGCCCAGACATTAAAAAAGATAAAAGGGAAAAGGGCAGTAATGAATTTAGAGGAAAATGAACATTAATGGTACTAGCATTACCTCATGTTCCACATAACAAATTATTGGAAATCTGTCAAGCACACCAAATTATCTACTCATCTGCTGTTGTGGGGCCCTTTGGAGCCATCCAAAACCAGCAAAAGCAAGACAATTTAAGCTAATTTTACTATTTATAACAATAGAACAGACCATTAAGATAAATTAATGTCATTATCAAGTTTCTATGAAAATGACAAATACCGCTATTTCAAGCAGCTTTAGAAGCTGTTGACTATAATGAAATGTGCTGTACAGGTACTAAAAAGAAACACTCCAAGTAATTATTTTCTAGTAGCTTGTTTGTTTCCTTCACATTCATTTACTTTCACCACAATTAGTTTTGTACACAATATATGGTAACTAAACAGTCAACACTACGCAGCATTAGGACTAATTGGACAATTATGATGCAGTTTTTAGCCTTTTAGATCCTAAAGAGAGCCAGGAGTAAACATTTTAGAGGCAACAATAGCAGCACCGCATCGATTTGCGGGGTTGGAGTTTGAAGGAATACAAAGCAATGCAAGAAATAAAGCCAGGTAAAATGCTTTACACAAAACAGCCCGAATTGAAATGGTTATTAAATGATCTAATTGCTGTGGCTCCAAGTATGAGGCCGAATGTGGCCAACAGAAGCCAGCTGGGGTTAGGATGTTGGAGCGGGCAGCTCCCGGGTTGGCTGAGGAGCTCAGGGAAGAGCAATGCCAGGTCAGTGCTGGCAGCCTCCAGGCTTGGATCAGTGCATCCAGCTAACCAACAGCCAGTGTTACACCAGGCACAGCCAGAAAAAATACATGTCTTGGGAAGATTTATGTGTATTCTTTCAAAATTTCCTCAACGTTGTGTCTCCGGGTGTTTCACATGTACTGTCCCATCCCTCTACATCTTCAGCACCACTGTGCTAGACAAAAAATTATGCAAAAAGAATATATTTTCTTACTGCTAGTCTTGCCTTTTGGTTTTGGAGGATAAAGAAAACAGAAGCTCATGGTGCCTCCTTCTCTCTAGACTCACAGTTTACCAGAAGAGGCTGAGAAGAACACACATGTACTGCAAACACAGCACAGATGTGGCTTGATAGGTGAACACATTCCAGCCAAAGCACCGATGTTCAGCTGCATTAACCAAGCACAATTGAAGTAATCATGGAAAACTAGGTGGAAATGTCATCCTTTTCCTGGACATCCTTGTGGCTTTTTCACCCCCACAGCTTGCTCACACAGAGGGAAAGAAGAGTATGAGGGAACTTAGCATCCCTCTTTGAACTCCTTTTCATTTTCCCCATTTCTGTAGCTGCCAAGCTTTTATCTGCTCTGTGTGTGGCATTTCATGCCAGCAACATAATGACATAATTTGCATATTTGCACATAATTTCCAGGGAATCATCTCCAACTTTAAAGCCCCATACTTTATGGCTAGGGTGTGGGGTCAACGTGAGATGCAGGGAGACCTCATTTGTGTGATGCCAGGGGAACAGCAAAGCAAAGCTCTGCCTGCATACCTGCTTGGGGACATGCAGGTTGGCCCAGGAGCCTCCTCCATGCCTCAATCTCAGGAAGAGGTTGAGCTGGAGTCTCCCCAAATTGCTGTGTTGGAAGCCACAATCCCTGTGCTCAGTTCCCTGCTACAAGGGAACGCTCTGCAGGGCAGACTGTGCATGGGGAGAAGCTGTGTCATTGAACTCCCAAGAGTGTGAGGACAGGGTTCCCTGTTCCCAGGGCCACAAGGTTGTCTCCAGCCCAGGAACAGGTGAGGGAGGCACCAAACTCAGCTGCTGTCCCAGCTCCTCTTCCTCCTGGCCATTCCCTGTCCTGCATCTGGCAACACCACCATGAGACAGCGATATCTTAGTTTGGCTGCTTATCAGTTCTGTACTGATAATAATGAAAGTCAATTAGTATATAAAAGCATTATCACAATGTTCATTGCATTTATGACATTATATTAGTACTATCCATCAGGGATTTTTTGAAGCAGAGGTTTTCTTTTTTATTAATTAGACATTTATGAGAGAATATCAAATCTGACAATCCATTTTGGAATTCATTACAGAATAAAGAGACTCCAGCGGAAATCCAGCTTTGGTTTATATGACTGGTTTTACTCTGAATTTAACAGGAGCTGCATCTACCTGCATCAGTGCAAATTTGTCTCAATGTCCCTGTGATGGACTATGCATCCACCAATTTAGGGAAGGCTAAACCATTCACCCTGCTCACAGCTGCTTCTGAAGGCTGGAGATGCTTAGGTTGTGTGGGCATGCAAAGGCAAAGGTTCTGTGAGCTCTCACATCGGGATGTTTTTTAACGCTTTTTTACAGTAAATGCCTAAGTGAGTGCTTAAAAAAAGTGCTTAAAAACTGCCTAAACCTCTCTCAGAAGCAGCCAGCACACAGCAGGGGATCAGTGAGCTCAGTCACTCAGACAGATGCCTAAACCCTTGGGACCTTCACTTTGGTTTCTGTTTTGTTACCGTCTTTGGCCCTTGTGCTTTGCCCTGCATTTTTCATTACCTGGGCAGATACTTGCATTGTTCCACCTCAAAAAGATCCTAAAAGGAATTAAAATTCGACAGCTGAAATGGGTGATGATCCAGCTGCTGCCCCGTCAGCCAGCAGCTGTCAGCAGCACCGGGGCTCTCGGTCAGGGTGTGCAGGATAGGGTGGCTTCACCAGGGCACATCAGGGTCTGGCAGTCTCCTTGGTGACCAGGAGAGTAGCACCTTTCCAGGCGGACCAGGAACAGGTGAAAAGCACAGGACAGCCATGCATTGTAAGCTAGTCTTCTCAGTCTGCTGAGCCCTACAAAGAAAAGGCTTTTGAAGCCCGGAGCCAGATTCAGGGCAGCAGGGAAGGGAGCAGAACTGCGGAACTGTGTCCAAGGAGGGATGAGGAATTCAGGGAAAAAGCAGGAAAACAAGTCCCTTGTGTGCCTAAAGGGCTCTTGTGGTCCTTACATGCCCAAATGGGGCTGAAAGGGGTATTTTAACTGTGCACATTAGTCACCCTAACACTGCATCCACTCCTGGCCTCTGCAATTTTGGAAGCTGTTCTATATTTAAGAAGTTACAGAAAAAAAACCAACTAAATTTTTCAAGACTTGGAAAAAACACTGCTGTGAAAAACCTGAAGAGCTTGTAAAGGGTAGTGATTGCTGACCTTGCTACAATTTGTATGAACTTTTGTTCAGAGAGAAAATAGGGGTTGCAAAGGAACTGTGTGATATAGAGTCATAGCAAAAACTGAGGAATGAAGCTGCAGCCACGCAAATTCAGCCTGAAAGTGGAGTGCAGACCTCCACCAGGCAGGGTGCTTAACCATTAACTCTAGTGCCAAAGGCAATAGCTCTTGCCAGCTCAAGGCTGGATGCCTGTCTTCCCACACGGGTAACTGGGCTCCAGACAGAGGCAAGCAAATGAAATGTAATAGCCTGTGATAGACAGGCAGTTGGCCCAGGTGATTTGAGGTCCTGTCCTGCCCTTAAATACTGGAAAATTATGAGAAGAATTTGCGGGCTGCAGAGGTAGGTCAGGAGGGAACTCACCTAGGCGCGCACCTAAGATACATAGCAAAAGGGACCATGATGGAAAAAATGCTTAAATGCCACAACTGTAGCACATTTGCTGATTTTTCCAGACTTTAACTCTGTAAATAAAATACACCATGGGAAATTTCAAGAAAACAGGATTTTTTGTGTGGTCCTCTGCATGCATAGGACTGTGGTGGAGGCAGGAAGGAGAGATTTATCACAGGACCCAGTTACATCCTTAAATACCAGCTCTCCTTGTTCCGCTATAGGCAGATGAAACCCCACAGATATCCACACTCATCTTTGTCTGTGATGAAGACAGCTGGAGGTCAGGTCCAGCTTTGGCAGCCACGGACACTGCTCCCGCCCTCGGTGCAGAACAGCAGACCCAGCCAGAAAGCGTCAGATGCTCGACAGGCGACCAGCCCCATGTCTAGCACCTCAGCTGTGCTGCCAGGTGCCTGGCTTCTGCTCTTCCCTCAATGGATGCTGTTTAGCATTTTCTTTATACAATAGTAATAAAAATTAACACTTTGTCTGCAAGAAGAGGCCCAAGTAGGGAAATGAACGTGCTTTTTAGATCCTTCAACCTGGCTCTTGCCAAAACTGCTTTTAATCTGTGTATGTGTGTTAGGGAAAGAGACACAGACAGACAATGGAAAAGCTGCAGGTGCCCTGATGAGGATACAGAGAAAGATAGAACAGAGCTTTTCCCCATTTCATGCTTTAGCAGGAGACACAAGGCAGCAGCATCACCATGGCTGGCCCTTCCCTCCTGCCCTCGCTTATGCAATACGCAAAAAGTCCCAGCTCACCTGGCGAGTCCCTCTGCCATGGCGTACAGCACAGAAAATTATCAGATTTTCTGTCCATCATACTGATGCTTTGCAACAGATCCAGCCTGAATAACCCAGAAAACCACGTGGTCGTTGGTTTATGTTGTTCTGGACTTTTCAGAGTTTTAAGTTTTCCCTCTACACACCAGAAGTACAATCTGGGTAGTGGTGAAGAAATCTCCTCCTCCCACTCCCACATGAATTTTTCCTTTCCCCCTGCTTACAGCAAAATCATGAAGCCCTGATGTAAGCATGCTAAGAACAAGGCAATGAGACAGCGTTCCAAGTCTGCAGGCAGCCTGGCACAAGCCACTTCAAGGTGTGGGCTAGCACAGTAATTTAAGCAGCAGCAAACTAAAATCCAAAGCCATCAATGCGCAGCTTACTGAAAATGGAAGTTTGTGAGCACAGAGACAATACATTAATGTACTAGCAAACAAAACAGCACCAAACTGATCCTGCTACATAGTTCGTCAGGTGACTTTCCTCAGTGCTCTCTGTTTTAAGAAACAGATGGATTTTCAAGGACTTTTCCACTCAAAGAGCACAGGTGGCAGGAACCTGGTGCAGAGCTGACAACCAGCTCACTGCGGTGCTCAGCAACCTGCAGACATGATGCTAATAGCTGCTTACTACATCTTTCTCCAGACTGGTTGCAGGGACTCAGCCTCTTTTGCAGGAGAAAGATCCACAGTACAGAGTGTGTCAGGCTGTACTAAAGGAAAAACTGTAGTCTCCTTAATTGTCTTTAAGCATCTCTCCTTCCCCCAGGAGAAATCCACCACCATTCCATTCTGGAATGGAGAAAAGTATGTTCCCTTCCACAGCAACAACTGAAAATTACACCTAGGGAACACAGTTGCTCCCCAGAACAGATTACCTGACAGTAACTACTGTCCCTGCATTGATGGAGCTTTTTAATCTCAGCAATACTTCCTGCTTTCTCCACTGAAGCCTCCTGAGAAGGCTGCAGAGATGGGTCCAGTGGCTGCAGCTCACATTTGCTGCCCCTGTGTGAGTAGGTGACCTTGGAGAGACCTTGCCATGGAGAGTATTTCCTGCCAGGTGGATGACAGTGAGTTGCCTTTCCCTTAACACCCTGTGAGCACAGGCAGCGATGGGCTGTCTAAGCCTCCCTCCAGTACCCTGTTACAACGAGGAGCTTCTGTGCCTTTGATGGCCAAGCCATGCCCAGAAGGTCCCAGTACTTCACCCAGATTCCCCTGGGACTCTGATGCCCTTAGGGATAGGGATGCTCTCAGAAGGATCATGTCTTCTCCATCTGGGTGTTCTTGGCCTGAGAGAGGTCTAGGGGACAAAACACGCAACCTGTGGGGTGATGTGGGGATTATATGACTTGCTTCAGCAAGTTAAGGAAAGGAACTGGCACAAAAGTTGTCTAGAGATCCAGATTTCTGATTAACCTGCATGTGGGGAGACAAAGAGCTCCTGCCATGCCAGAGGAGACCTTGACCTGCCTGCTTCAGGGGTGCAGGGGTATCTGCTTGTCCCTACCCCTGTAGAGCCCCAAGGGCATACATGCAGGGTACAGTCACCTTACCAAGACAGCGGACTCAGAGGCACCTACAGGCTGTCAACCTCCATAGCTTATCTGTCATATGTGGGGAGGGCTGGAGCATTGACTTATTTTGGCCACAGTGAGGGAGAGGAAGGGCACACACACACAGAAAGCTGACAGGGAAACCTTCTGAGCAACATAGTCTTGTGTCTCATATCCTGGAAATGGCTTTTAGCTGGAGACCAGAGGGAAAGGCATTAACATGAACACATCAGTGTGCCACTGTGGTATTTGAACTAAGCATTTTATTGCACAACAGCCGTGGAGTCTATATGAGGGACACAACTACATGTGCATGAAGACTCTCAGGTATCAGGAGCAGCCCCGATGCTCTGTCTGTGCGCTTGGGCTCCCGAGTAGTAACAGGGGCACACTGATAGCCTGGCAGTATGAGTCCAAACATTCCTGATATCAAACAAATCAGGCCCTGCTACAGCAGCCTCAGGAACAGGCGTTCATCTCAGGAGACAGTCTCTGCTCTGTGGAGCTACCTCCACTATTAGGTGCTTGGTTAGTCAGTAGACAAAGCAAGCTGTTCACACCCACAGCCACTGGCGACACTTCTGCAACACCTTGGTGACACTGGAATGGCACTGGGATATGCTGCTGGAGCCTGACAATGTCATCTATCCCACCACTGTCGATGCCACTGCTGATCATGAATGTCTGCCCTTGCATGGGCATTATCAGAATGACAGTGGGGCAGTGCTGCGCAGGGGATCCTGGTGTCTGCACGTGAGACATGTGGTAGGACCTTGGGGACATGGAAAGCATAGCCTCCGATTCCATTTCAAATGTATTTGTATTGTGCGCATTTACACATTGCCAACTAACAAGACAGTCAATCCATATTTCCTCCCAAATCCATCTTCAGCATTTGCTTCTGCTTCTAGTCTGCCAACCAATTGTGCCACACTGGGTGTGCAACACAGGGTGACCAGGACCATTGTACTTACTTTGATGACAAATTTTTGCAAAGTCATTTTTCAGCTGTTTGCCTCAACAGTCATGAAACTGATTGTGCCAGTACAGCACAGGTGGTAGCATGGTGGGTGGGAATGAAAGGGCAGGGAAAGGAGATGAGAGCAGTGGCTGATGAAGAACTGTATCCATGTGAGGCTGCAGCTTTGTGGTGAGCAGCAATGCATCTCTGCCCCTTCACTCCTGCAGCATGTTCCTTTGCCCACCTGATACTCTTTTACATCGTGGCTCTGGAGCAAACATTTTGCAGCCACATTGTGAATCAAGTTAGGGCTTTTGGCCTCACCTCTAAAAAACCTCTGCAAAATATTTATTTTTAAACCAGATCAGTCTTTCAGTCGTGACTCCCAGCACAGATGTAAGTTTCCATATAATTCAACGGGTGGTACGACACAGCATGTAGCTGGAACAAGAGAAATGCAATTTACAGTAGCTGCTGAGACTGCTTATAGAGTAACACCACTGAGCACTGTAAGTCAGGACCTAAGTGGGATGTGTGGGTCCACAAAAGACTTCACAACAATAACCACATTTTTCGGCACGCACACGCCCCCGTCCATGCCCACACACATGCCCTTTTAAGCCTAGCTAGTGAATCTGCTGAATGGTTAATGATGTAAGGCTCCTTAAAGGAGTTTGGGTTTCTTTTAAGATTGGTATGATAAAAACAAAGGAAGTATGTGATGTACATTGTCACACTTTCCTCTGTGATGAGGACTGAAGAGACAAACATGAAATATAAATTGTTTTGTGATATTGTGCTCCATGAATTTTATCCCCAAAATCAAGTCCGGTAAATGATAATGCTTAATAAATAAATTAATATAATAAATAAGGCTTAATAAATAAATCAGTCTTGCCAGCTCCAAGATGGACCTGCTGCTGGCTAAGGCTGAGCCCATCAAACATGACTGTAATGCCTCTGTGATAACATATTTTTAAAAAAATAAGTTATTATGCAGAAATAATTGTGGCCAGAGAAGAGAGGAGTGAGAATATGTGGGAGAAACAATTCTGCAGACACCACAGTCAGTGGAGAAAGAGGGGCAAGAGGTGCTCCAGGTGCCAGAGCTGAGATTTCCCTGTAGCCTGTGGTGCAGACCACACTGAGGCAGCTATGCCCCTGCAGCCCACAGAGAATCAGAGAAGAGCTGATGCTCTTTCTTCAGTGGACCTATCTGCTCACACTGCTTTGCCCCTTCAGTCGAGAAATAAATCCCTTAATAATAATCCCACCATTACCAGGTGTACCAGGGTGATGAACTGCACCCCAGAGCCCTGGTTCCACCTGGGGAGCTCACTGCACTCTCCAGACAGAGCAGTTTGCACATCACCTTTGCCACTGGCCTGAAGGACACAAGCAAGTCATGACTAAATCATGAAATGGCAGCTTGAATTAAACAGAGATTCACTTTTTTACAGCCCATTAGTAGCAAACCATCTCTAATTGCAATGATTTGTGGTAATAAATGGCAATTAATACCAGATTTGTCTGGGAGAAAGATAATTTGCTATCTCAAATGAGGGATATGAAACAAATTTGTATGCAGGTGCTGCTCAAAGATATGATTGGGGTTGCACATGGGGACCACCACAGAAGGTTAGACCAATGCTGTATTTGGTCAGGACAGTTACAGGAGAACTTGACAAATAAAACATTCAGAGTTGCAATTGCTGTGAATGGACGCTATGGACCTTGCACTGTGTGGTGGTTTGAAAAACCTTTTCTCTGGGGCAGTAATGGTTTGCCCCACTGATAATACTAGACCAATCAAAGGTTCATATGCGCCCTACGGAAATTACATACCCACAGCAACGGAAGAGAAGGTGGTGAGGTAGTTTTTAGTAGGTTGGTAGCCATGATCTGAACCACGAGGAAGCAGGGGGCCAGTGAGCCCCCTCTGGGGGCTAAGAGCCCCCAGCCCCAGCTGAGGCTACGAGAGACCCGGTGTAGTGTCAAAGCTGGACCGGGTCCCGTAATCAAGAGGTGGGAGAATTTCCTTACTGTCAGCAGCGGCAGAAAACATTGAAAGCGGCAGCGGAGCAGCCCTGAACAGAGACGGCGAGGGCTGAAAGCCAAAAAGATAGCCAGTAGCAACAAGATAATATGAAGCCGGCTGAAAGACGCAGAGATGTTCCTGCAGGAGGGAGAGCTGGCAACGAAACAGAGAAAAACTCAACAGAGCTGGTTTGGGGTAAGACTGTATTAATTTCCCAAAACTCAGAGACCTGTTGAAGAGGAGGGGTGGACTTCCAAACCTTTAGGGAGTCCCAAAATGCAGCAGCAGCTAGAGAGAGAGAGAGGAGCTGAAAAACCCGGAGTCGTTCCTGAGAGTTGAGCCAGGATGGAACACGGGGGAGGTGGTCGTGCCCTCTGCTGCTGCTGCTGCTGCTGCTTCTATCATGCTGGGAAGCTGAGACAGAGCAAAAGAGCTTTGGTAAGACTGAACTGAAAGCTGCCTTCAATGTTCTATCCCAAGAGGAGTGAAGATCTACAAGGAAATCCCCCGAAGGCTCGGGCTCGGGGCTGGAATTTCCACAAAGTAAGAACCAAAATCCTGACTGCCATACTTAAATCTGCTGCCTTAGGAAAATGAAGGACACTAACCAGTGCCACAAAAAACTGAAACGAAGGAACTGTGGCCTGTGCAGTGACAGAAAGACTTTTCTCTTTCCTTCTTGGACTTTTATTGAAGGAAAAGAGGAATTTAATTCAGTGTAAATATATATATATATATAGGTGTGAGTAAATAAACCTTTGTAAATATTTTTCCCTTTCCCCCCAATAACGAATGGTTGTGTTTTGTCTGAAAACTCTCCACATGAAGTGAAAAAGATATCAAGTCCATACCATCACTAAACCCTCTCACAGGGGCAGACTGTGGGAGGGGGGGCTTGAACTTAAAAATTGGATCCTTGGGAGTTTCAAACCACCACACACTGACTACTGAAAAGTATGATTTCAAACATAAATCTTAGTGCCTTCTCCAGCCAGGGTCTGAAGCTCTGCCAGGACTGAGATTCTCTGGCCAGCTGGGAGAACATCTAGTCTTTTCATCCAAAGAGTTGCCTTTGCATCTTACCTCCAGGTACAATGAGGTCAGTAGGAACTTTGCTTCACCCACCTTCATAAGTGCTTTTTCCTCTGTGTACAAGGAACTTTGTGCTGTTACTTTTTTTTTTCTTTTTTTTTTTCCCTCAGAAATCTCCCACTCAGGTCCCTCATGAAGACTCTTACAGAAATGGGGCTATCATGAAAGTTCCTCCTATGAAGATTAATGACTAATCTAAAGTGGTTAAAAGACATGAAACAAAAGGTGAAAAAGATAAGACAGTTTTTCACAATGAAGCAGATAACCACTGGGAGCTGTGCTGGCCAACATTTTCATAAGTGACTTGGACAAGGGGTGAATAGTGAGGTGACAAAGTTTGCTGATGTTGCAAAATTGTCAGGGAGCAACAATGACAACTGGCTATGAAGAGCTGCAGATGGATTTTATGCTGTGCAGTGACTTTGAGGATGAAATGGAAGCTGAAATCCAGCATTGAAAAAATGCTAAGTAATATGCATGAGGGAAAACAACCCTAACTATGGATGTTCAGTGATGGGCTCTAAATTAGGTATTATTGCCAGGGAAGAGATCTTTGAATAGCTCTCTGAAATAACAGGTCATTACTCAGTGGTGGTCAAGCAGGTAAATATGATGTCAGGAGTTATTAGGAAACAAACAGAGAAAATTAGAAAACACCATTATGCCATAGCATGGATGTACTCAGACCTTGAATGCGGTATTAGTTCTGGTCCCACTACCTTAAAAACATGTGCTAGAACTGACAATCGATGAGATAAGGATATTAGAGGTATGGAATTACTTTTATGGGAAGTGACCACAGATATGAGGACACTGAAGTTTACAAAAAGAATGAAGACTGATATGTTAAATTATTAATAACATTGAGAAAACAAAAGAGAAAAGCTATTTTGCTGTTTCTCAAAGAACAGGTTTTAAAAAGGAACAGAAAATACTTAAATTTGACAATTGCCACAAGATATGAGATACATAAAGGCACAGATGAGTCTCTGCTACTGCTTCCTTCTCAGGGGGAGAACTCTTCACACTCTTCCCCTCCTCTAGTGTGAGGTCCCTCCCACAGGAGACAGTCCTCTATGAACTTCTCTCACATAAGTCCTTTCACAGACTGCAGCTCTTCATGAACTGCTCCAGCATGGGTCCCCTGTGGGGTCACTAGTCCCACCAGGAACCTGCTCCAGCACAGGGTTCCCACAGGGTTACAGCTTTCTTTTGGGCATCCACCTGCTCTGGCATGGGTGGGCTGCAGGTGGATATCTGCTCCACCATGGTCTTCACCATGGGCTGCAGCAGAATCTTGGCTGTGGCACCTGGAACACCTTCTACTGCTCCTTCTTCACTGGCCTTGGTGTCTTCAGAGCTGCTCCTCTCACATATTCTCACTCCCCTCTTTTCTGGCTGCAATTCACTTCTGCCTAATAACTTCTTTCCCCTTTCTTAAGTCTGTTATCCCAGAGGTGATGCCACCATCGCTGATGGGCTCGGTCTTGGCCAGCAGCAGCTTTGTCTTGGAGCCAGCTGCCATTGGCTCTGTCAGACATAGGGGAGGCTTCTAGCAGCTTTTCACGGACCACACCCGTAGCCCTCCACTACCAAAACCTTGCCAGGTAAACCCAACACAGTATTATGAAGCATATTACAAATTAACCACTTTCCCCAGACACTTACTGTAATAAGTATCTCTAGGCTGAGCCCCTGTCAGGGTGGGCCATGCCATCTGCATTTAGAAAATTGCCTATACATTTACTAAAGTGAAATTTATGCGTTAATTAATCCTGTCAGCATTTTCCCTGAAAACTGTCATTAGCACATTGAGCTAATTACTACAACTAACAGCACTAGGGGTGTATGTCTGTGCAGGGTGGGGAGGAGAAAAGGTTATCCTAACTAAATAATGGAAAGGACGCCTCATGCTTACATATATATTAAAATTAAAGTCAGAATAACATTGGAACAAGATAAACCTGCCATTTTATTTTCTTTCCATATTGGAAACTTTGCTGCAGGGGGAAAAGTATATTCAAAACACGACAGAAATCTTCTGAAGTTGATAAACCAAAAGGAACAAGACATTCTTTTAGTTACCCATTCCTACATAACTCAGTGATGTTGGGTGCATTTAGACCTAAGAAAAGGAAAATGAAAATGTGTAACACTGTTCAGTTCAATACTACAGCAATACTACTCAGTTCCTTCAGCACTCCTTGCTCAGGATATTTTCCTACTTGCTTGTGTGACATCAGCACCTGGAGACCCTGACTGGATAGGAGGGCTTGGATGCACCACAGAGTTAACCTGAGCTGCCCAATTTCTTCAGTGAGGTGGGCCAGGGTGAATGTGGTAAGCTCTTGGTGTGCCAGAACCAATCAACTACATTAACTTGAACCTTTTCATTGAGGTTTATGTTAAAAGATTTTCCTTTGTGTGTCCCACAGGTTATGAGTTGGTGTGCAGTCGGGGAACCAGGGCTCAGTTAGTCTTGTTTTATGTCATAGCAGCTGCATCCCTGTGATGAATGCCACTGTACAAACATCAAGTGAAACACAGTGAAAACTCCTTGAGGAGCCTGCTAGCTAACCTGACAGAGAAAATGGCAATATAAGTAAATGAAATTACTTTTAAAGGTCTTGGAGTAGAAGGAGGCAAAGATTAAATCCAGGAATCTTAACTCCTCATTGAGACACTGTCCTGGTTTTGTCCGGGATAGAGTTAATTTTCTTCTTAGTAGCTGGTACCATGCTGTGTTTTGGATTCAGTGTGAGAATTATGTTGATAACACACAAATGTTTTGGTTGTTGCTAAGTAGTGCTTACCCTCAGTCAAGTACTTTTCAGTGCCTCATGCTCTGCCAGTGAGGAGCTACACAAAAAGCCAGGAGAGAGCATGGCCAGGACAGCTGACCCAAACTGGCCAAAGGGATATTCCATACCATGGAACATCATGCCCATCATGTAAATTGGGGGGTGTTGGCCAGGAGGGAGGCTGACTGCAGCTTGGGAACAGGCTGGGAATTTTTCAGTAGGTGGTGAGCAATTGTGTTGTGCATCCCTTGTCTTTCTTGGGTTTTATGTCCCTCTCTCCCCCTCCTTTATATTATTATTAGAATTAGTATTATCATTATATTTTATTTCTGTTTCAGTTATTAAGCTGTTCTCATCTCAACCCCCGAGTTCTATTTTCTTTTCTTTCATGATTCTTCTCCCCATCCCACTGGGGAAGAGCAAGGAGGGGGAGGAGGAGAGGGGAGAGGGTGTATGTGAAGTGAGTGAGCAGATACATGGTATTTAGTTGCCAGCTGGGGTTAAATCACAACAGTCACCTTGCCAGTATACACAGTTGGCCACCTTAAGCATCTCACAATTTTTTCCTTCTTTGAGAAATGCACTGTATGTTGCACATGGCTACAGAGGAAAAAGTATTATTTTAACAAGTCTCCTCCTTCTTCACACACTCGTAGTGCTAATATAGCTGTAACTGCCAGTATTGGCTGCAAGTTTTCGACATGGACAGCCCTCCACCTTCAAAGTGGGATCAGTCAGGGAGGGGAATGGGAATCTGCCAGCAAAATACAGCTGGCAGATGAGCACATTATCCAGCTGACAGTTCCAGGACACGCATGGCTTGAACACTACACAACACCCACACATGTGGGCTTTCCAGAATCATATATAAAGAGGGAGGGATCTGAAGGCATGTGATGAAAGTGAATATTGGGGACATCTTAGAGACCCAAATGTCCAAACTGGTGTATGTGCTGAAAACTAGGCCAAGCTCCACAGGCCTGCGTCCTTGAGGGAGAAGAATCAGCTGCTACTCATACTGCTCCATACACAAGGATGAAAATTGAGGGTCCTCCCTTCTTGAGATACTACAGAGCACAGAACATATTTGTAAGCAAGGGACTATATAGGGTCACTGTAAAAAAACAGTCCACCCCAATTAAACATCATTTGCTTTTACTAATTTCACTGTAGTATAATCCTTGTAACTATATCCGAATCCCTAAGCAAAGGTATGTGCAGGAATTTACCGATGAGCCCATCAGCAGTCCCAGTTCTTCAGCACTCTCTTGCATACATAGTTTTTCTCAAGCCTTTTATCCCTTCAAAGTCAGTAGGACAGTCCCTATGTGTAAAGCAGTTCTTACACAGAGAATCAGACTTTAAGTAATGCTTTGTAAACCCGAAAGCATTTTATGTTTAACAAAGAATAACAAAAAGTGTTTCTTTTTCAACAAGACAAAAATACTTTTACTGAAATCAGGTCTCTGACCTCAAATAGAGAACAGGATTACTTCATCTTGCTAGGAATTTCACTCAGCTTTTTCTGATATCCTTCCTTGCCTCCTAATACTGACAGATTTCAGCTGTATTCCTCCAGAAACCAATGGATTCTCCTGTGGCTAAAACAATAGTATAAATTGGAATGCTAATGTACTCCTTTCAGCTGATTAATATCAAGTTGTAGAGAAGTGAATTCAGCTTGTACTTATATTATAATTTCTATTAACTTCTGCCCCCAATCTCTGTGTAAAGATACTCCAGCAGAGAAGTAACATAAAATAAGCACAAGGTGCAAAACAGTTCTAGTGTTGAAAAATGAAAAGAAGAAAAATTTAAGGAAGAACTTCATCTGTGTCATTCTTGCCAGATGGCTGCTTATTTAAGTAATCAAGTTAAGCAAGATGTATTTAGGGCTATCTTGTTTAATTTGATTATTTAAATGAATAAACTGCCTGTAAGGCAGTTGGGTTTTGCAGATATAATCAGGTCACATTCAACTCCGGTTCATATTTGCTGGTTTTGATATGGTTAGTTCACCACTTCTTTATGTAGCTAAAGTGTTTTGCTTACATGAGGAATGTTTTGGATCAGACGAGAATCACCCTGATGCACCAACTGATATTATGTTAATGCCTAGCAGATTAATGCTCTAGAAAATTTGCATATAATGAACACAGATCATAACCCTTTGCTGAAGTGCACATCCCTATGTGCCTGCCCCAGATAATGGGCCCTTTTCCTATCAACAGGGAACTGAGAAGGGAGGAGAAGCAGGTTCTTTAATTCCTCTTTTATGCGTTCCACAAAACTACCCTGGCAGAGGGATGGAGTAGTTACTGCAACAGGAATGATTATGCAAATGACATTATGCAATTCCAGCAACTGAACTAACACCACCCTAAGACTCTACATTTGTTCAGTCTACAGCAGGTATTTCCAACCCATATAGACTTCCACAAAGACAAGTGCTTATATGGTCAATAAACAATGATGTTCTGACCTTTTTTCTGGCAAACTTTGTAAGTGGTTATTATTTAGGGCTTGTCCAAAAATTTTCCACTGAAACTATTTCTATGGAAAACTTCAAGCTAAAACTGAATGGCTTATCTTTTTTTACTGAAAGGATGTCTCCTGTCTGTGGAATATTCTATCCCTTCTGTCCCACAGCACATTTGTGTCCCAAACAAAGCACATTTCCATGGGGACATGCCATTTTGAATACTCAGAGGAACCCAAGAGTTGGGATCCTTTGGGCTGGGTGGGTTGATGCACCACGGGCTGGTCCAGCACAGGAACAGGTTTCCTATAGAGGCAGTTGATGTCCTGAGCTTGTCAGTGTTTAAGAGGCATTGGGCAATGCCCTCAATAACATGCTTTTATTTTTCGCCAGCCCTGAAGTGGTCAGGCAGTTGGACTAGATGATTCCTGTAGGTCCCTTCCAACTGAAATTATTCTATTCTATTCTATTCTGTCCTATTCTTCTCTACTCCACTCTATTATTTTTAGAGCTCAGCTTAACTACTGATGCACAATTCACCAAAATTAGTAATTGTACTTTGTGAAATTTAGTCCAGCCAGAAAACCCAGCCTGGAGAGGGCAATGAAGATATGAAGCACCTCAGGGAATTTCCATATTAAAGCATTCAGGTCCATACGTTGACCAAATCTGTTTGAAAGGAAAAGATCGGTAGCTTTGTGCACTGTGCAAAAAGATACTGACTGCCAACCAAAAACTAATTATTGAATTTCACTGAATATATTCAAATTTGGAAATTTTGTATATTTCTTCTGTTTTTCTTGAAGTCAGTTTGTGAATAGCTGGGGAAGGCTGCATGGGAACATGGAAAACTAGGTTCATATAGCCTGGAGCAATGTGAGGTAAGAAATTTTGGTATGAAACTGATAGAGTGAAAACTTGAATCTGCCTTTCACTCCTCTTGAGCAAAGCCTTTGGCTTCTATGAAATGCAACATTTTTCACAATATGTAATTTTATTGGAAATGTTCCAAAGGATCTATGATTAATACTGTTAAAAATAAAGAGAGAAACAGTGGGATAGCCTCTATATATTTATTCATATATTTGTTACAGTTATTTTATATAAATCACATTGCTTGGCTCATGACTGTTTTATTTTTTTTTTTACATAATTAGAAGAAACTGTTTACCTTTTAGGGCATCAGTTAATTATATTTCAAGCTCACAAATTACAGTTGTTTTTCATTATCCACATATGGAACTGTAAAAAACAAAGCAAACGCTACTGTTATAACATGGTATTCCTCTCCAAAGTTTACAAAAGCAGGGTGAGCTAATGGAAAACGGACCACTAAATAAAGCACCAGCTGGCCTGGTTTCTAGGCTTGCTTTTAACTTTTTCCCTTTTTTGGCTATTTCAGAAAAGATACTGTGATTTCTCCCACTTTATTTTTAACCAGACATGAAATAGCTAACAATAACTCTTATCTTTGTCACAAACATGTTGAAACATGTTGGTTCAGATTAATAAATATGAGATTTACATGTTTAAAAAATAATTCCGGCTCTGTTGCTCTAGTTCCTTGTAAACAAGCAGACGAACAAGAAACTTCAGTTTCCCTATGTATGCTCATACCTTTACTTATTAGGACCTGGCACAAATTTTATACTACCTTGAAGACAGGAAAATGCTATAAAACTGTGGATTAGTAAATTCAGACTTTTTCAGATACTGTTGTGGTCAATAATACTTAAGGAACTTCTCACTAGTACATTTTGCAGAATGATTTTCCTTCGACAAATTTAAATAGAATAAATGCATGTGAGCCTTTACAGCATGAATAAATTCTGCTCACACCATCTACGTTTGACAGTTACTTGATCCTAGCTGAATATGGGAATAATTTGTTTGATTCCTGAGTGCAATTCTATGTTCTAATGCAAAGCTAGTTTCTGAATTTCTTATCAAAACAGTTGCCGCCTGCTGTTCTGTAAAGAAAAAATTATTACTCATTTCTGTGGCTCCACTATCCATGTTTAATTTACTTAAATAACTTATGGTCTGATATCATGTAAGCATCACTGGCATATGAATCTAAAAATATACATAAACTGTTTGGAATGCAAAGATGTCTCAGCACAATTAAAGTGCTTTGAAATTATTAACAAATAAATTTTCAGCCTTCTACTCAAATACAGGTTATTTCCTTATATTTCAAGTGGACTGAGCTTGTAGGACTGTAATTGCTTCTAAGGAAATGCATACATAAGGGTGTCCATTGTTCATTAGAATGTAAAAGGGTAGCATCATAGAATCACTCAGGTCCTGCTGATTCCTGAACTGATTCACAGATAAGTAAGGTGTTTTTTACACCTGAGTTGAGGTCATAGTCCAAAATTCTTGGTATACCATTGGAGTAGATGACCCCCCCTGAGGTCCCTTCCAACCTGAATTATTCTCCAATTCTGCACTTCTATCACAAAGTACTAAATTGTCCTTGACAGATGTTTCTCCTGAAGCCAAAAGCTTGTTCCTATAACCCTATAGCATGTGGAGGGAGGGCAGAAGGGAAAGGGGAGTGAGACTATTGAAATTACACATGCACTGGGGGATCTAGAAGCCACGAATGTACAAAGTCTGGGATCAGGCAATTTACGCAGGAGACAGAAAGCTGATACAGCTGTGAGAAGTTTGTCATAGATGCTGTCTCAGAGCACATCTGATATAAAGACAAAAGACTGAACATCATAGGAAAAGGTGGTATGTAAACATTGGGTGATAAGTTTTCCTTGTGTATCTCACGGAAAAATCCAGTCTGAATTCTGTTTGGAACCGAAGAAGCTGCAAGGGCAGGTACGGATTGGTGTGTATGCTTTGTTGCTGAAGGATGTAATTTTTTTTCCCAAGGGTATGGTAGGTATTTTTAACAGGATGTTGACATCTTGGACCAGGTAGAGGAGCACATATAGAGAAAGCTGATCTTAGAGAACATACCCAATTTTGCTTAGATCATACTGCAGAGCCAGTGAACCTGGCAGTGGACTCCACCCTTATGGGAATAAAACAGAGTAGATTTCAGAGGTACTGTGTAATTAATTCTGGAGGAGGCTTTGTCCCTTGTTTCAGGCACAGGGACTGCACCCACCCAAAGGACAAAAGTTATGGAAAACCTATAAAAATGAGTAAGATGTATAGAAGCATGTTGGTTTATAATTCACTTTGAAAAAAATTAGGCACAGTGAAGTACTGAAGCTACTGCTGAGATTTCAGGAATTAAAAAAAAATGTTACCAATAATCAGGAAGTATGAAATACCATAAATCACTATTTTCTGACAACCCAGGGATCATAATTGATGTTTTTTCTTGTTCAAGATGCTATACAAAAAGCAAGCAGTTGGGCAGTAGTCAGGAACCCTCAGTCTTTTGAAGGATTTTTATTTTATTAAGGTTGTCTTTGAAGCCTTGAGATAACAGGAGAGTCCTAGTTAAGTGCTCAGTGCAGTATTTCTTTACAGTTCATGCAGACTATATCAGTCTGAGCAGAGCTGCATTCTGATAGGCATGGGCCAGGAGTATAATTAGGGAAAGACCCTGCAAGGAAAAAGGAAGATAGGTTCTAAGTGGACAAAAAGATGAGAGGAAAAGCACAGAGATGAAGAGACTTGTCCAAGGTCACAGGGCATGTTAGTAGCAGTGCTGCAGTCAAAACTCACATCTCCTAACTCCCAGTCCAAGAATCACCCAGACAACAGCAGTATGAGAGAAAAGGTGTAGCTGAACTTTAGGCCATGTGAGTCCAGGGCCCTTTGGGCTGCTCTTACTCTCCTTCTCTGCTGCTCCATCACTAAAAATAAGCTATGATTGCTGACTTGTAACAAACAAATAACCTTGCTTCAGTGTGTCTGCAGCCATCACCCTCGCAACTTACTTTGCAATTCTTCTCTCCAAGCTTCCACTCAGCCTGGACCGTTTGATGCCTGCTGCCTTTGTGAAGCTTTTGAAATTAATGCTTTAAAGCCTGTAAGAGCAGCTCAAAAGGGAAAAAAAGACAGTTTTACATTTTTAAAAAGATGCTCTTATTCTCCTTACAGCTGAGTTTTGATGGCAGCTTGTGAGCAGAATAGTAAGTGGAAGTTTTTGTTGTGTTTTTCCAGGCCAGCCTGTCTGGGCTGTGGAGATCCATACTTTTTCTCATTTGTTTTTCAGTGCAGTTATGCCATAGCAAGTCACCTCAGCAGAGGCCGCCCCTCTGCGTGTGTGGACGAAAGAGAGGGGATACACAGCACTCAACTATTAGAGATGCATTGTGCCATTTTCCTCATCTTTGGGGACACGGAAGGCCCTGTGTTTCTCCAGCTCTCTCCTTCCCTTCTCTAGTCCCCATAGCCAGTCAAGAATCTATATGCTTGTCTATACACTAAACTAGTGCAACTACTTCTATCTATAATCTACACAGACTTTCTCTAGCTCTGCCTGCTGTGCCTTAGGGAAGAATTTATTCTACACCAAAAAAGAGGTCATACTAACTGATTTCAAACAGAACCCTCCCAGAAACGTTGAAGTGATGACATGCGTCGAAAAGGACTAATCCAATCCTCTAGAGCGCAAAACCAGCTGTCAGTCATACAGCCCAACCCAACACTAGCCTGAGCTAACACAATAGCAAGCGAATTCGAAGTTTCAAGCTTTGGTCCTGCTGACTGCAATGACACCACAAAGCAGGTGAAATTTCTCCTGTGAGCAAATGAGCACTTAAATAACTTATACTTGAATTGTCGAGGCTTGTGTTGTCAGCTCCCACTGTAATCATTCCCACTGTTCTTATCTTCTACAAGAGATCTACAGTATCAAGTACCAAAATTACAGATCAAAATCACCCCAGCACGTCCTCTATACCTCTCCATTGCCATCAATGTGTTCTAGCTCCTTTTCCCATCTCTAAGTTCCCCTCAGCCTTACACATTACCTATGCAGCCCTTGATCAGCTGGCAAGGCAAAAGACATCATGGACTACAGCCAATCATGGTATTATAGAATCATAGAGTGATTTGGGTTGGAAGGGACCTTAAAGACCACTTAGTTCCAACCCCCTGCCACAGACCAGGATGCCACACACTAGATTATGTTGCTCAGGGCCCCATCCAACCTGGTCTTGAACACTTCCAGGGATGGGGCATCCACAACTTCTCTGGGCAACCTGTTCCAGTACCCCACTACCCTCTTGAGTAAAGAAATTCTTCCTAACATCTAACCTAAATATCTCCTCTTTTAGTTTAAAACCGTTCCCTACGTCCTATCTCTATCTGCCTGTGTAAAAAGATATTCTCCCTCTTTTTTATGAGCTCCCTTTAAGTACTGAAAAGATGCAATGAGGTCTGATAACACCTGTGTGTTAACCAGGGAGCGCACACACATAAACTGTCTAGTCAGCTGGATGAACTCTTCTGCTAGAACAAGACATCAGTTTGAATGTTTCTCCACTGTTTAAGCACTGGTTTTCACAAAACTTGTTAAAAATACATACAGTTATTATAAATGTACAATATCTTTGAGGCTCCTATCTCTTTGTCAAACTGGGCTGAAGTGCCCAAGCAGTTAAAACTGCTGAGAGAACTTGCAGAGAAACAGATGGATAGGAAGCTTTTTTCTTCCTTTAGGAAAACATGTTAAAAAGAAAAACAAACCTATCAAAATGCAGTTTGTACTTATGAAATGTTATCAGACTTAATTAAATTCTAATTTCAGTTTTTTACTTTGTACCAGGAAAAAATAACAAAAAAATACTGATTAATTAATTCTGATGAAAAAATGATTGGCAGAAGATGATCTATTGTGTATAAACATGTGAAAAATGCTACTGAACCTCTTAAAAATTATTTTTCTTCAATGTTGGTTTTGCTTCTTCACCACATTGGGAGGAAAAAAAGAATCAGAAAACCTAGCATTGTGCATTGCACATTAAAATATCTTGAAAAGGGAGATGATGAAGGCTGTTGTTAAAGGTGTTTGACTGATCATCTTTAGAGGGAGATAAAAAAGAAAATAAGATTACCTTGGGGAAAAGTACATACAAAGTCAGATTGTAAAGCTTCCAATAAAACACTGCTCTTGGCAAGCTACATTTGGGGGGGAGGGGACAGAAAAGCAGTTCCTCCGTCCATAATGTGTATTTTTTTTTAACATTTACAAATTATTTTTGACTTAACCACGCAGGGAGCCTACTTTCAACCCTCAATTTGAAAATCATGGAGGCTTTAAAAAGTCTTCCACCTGCATCTCTTTTTTGCATCACAGTTCTTTATCCTCTAAAGGATGAAAACCCTGGCATATAAAAACTTTGTTAAGCTGTCACTATCAATAGAGTAAAAAAAAAATAATGGTTGACAAAGAAGAAACAAATTGCATCTTCGAATAAGTTTCCTTCATGCTCTTGTTAAAAGCTATAACCTCTGATGTTAACTAAATTTAACCCATTCTGACCCTTGCGGTGGCCCTTAACCTTTTCTTTATTCTGCTTCCTGTGGTTGCTGAAGAAAACTGGCCCAGTCATTGGAAAAGCGCTCTCTGTTGCACACAAAGCCCCAGCCTGGCTGCTAGTCTGTCAGGAGGGATAGAATAGACAGGGAGGTCAGCACCTGTGCTGAGAAGCAGGTGACAGGGAACTGCTTGGACCATTCTAGGGCAAGTTGTAATAGTTTCTACCCTTTAAATATCGCACTGTAGTTTCGGGTATTCAAGGCAGCGAAGTTCACGTTTTCTTTGTGAATGCAGACTTTAAACAAATTAATCTATTGCTGTTCAACTGACTGTAAAATTAGTAGATTTACTGTTGCAAAAAAAAAAAAAAAGAAAAAAAAGAAGAGAGCTTTCACTTCCACTTTAATAAGGTCACGGATGTGTCCTAGGCTGCCAACAAAAGCAGCTTTTAAAATCTTCACAGCTGAACCCAACCACTTGCAAAGGCTGTAGAACAATGTCTTCAATGTACAGTGGAAACTCCTCTCCCTACAGTCAAGATGTAAAACTAGACAGTTAAAAAACTTTCTATACTGCTAAGTTTTAACTCTAATTGCATCTCGCCCCAGGAACTCACAGACTTGCTCTATGATTAACATTTTAATAAATTCAGTCAGCCTTGCCTTTCAGGGAGTAAAATCGGTTTTTTGCCTGGATTCAGTAAATCAGCCCAAGCAATTTAACGGCAGAACATGCATCTTCAAAAGATTTGTTTTAATTCCTACAACAGGGGCAGATCTCAGAAATCAAACAAAACTTTATCTGTTTTAACTATATTTGTATATTTTGTGCAGGGCATCATGTGGCAGTGACCATTTACCACTCACTACAACAGAATTTTTGGGTTTCCTTTAATATTTTGCTGTCTCTTGCTAGAGTGAAAATAGACAAGTTTGTGTAGGAAGCAACTTTCAAAAGCTGTGGATGGAAAAGGAATAAATGAGCTACTGCAGATCCAGAAATATGGACCTACTACATACCCAGAATTTCTCTGTCCTTTAAATACGTTTTTACTCTGATGTGTTCTCTGCCATATGGCAATGCTCAGCTCAGCACAAGGGAGTGTTTCATCTGAGTTCTGTGCAAAAGTCTTTTATAAACCCTAACAGTAGAAGGAATACTAAGGAGTGTAAATGGGAGGCTACAGCCCCTCACTGAACCAGGGGACTTCAGAAGCACGTGGCCATGGTTATAACCAGCAGGAAGGTGGAAGGGGGGCCATGCCAGCTGCTGCTGAAGAGCAAGAGTGGGGAGGAGTAAGAGACTCTCTCCAAGTCTTTCCCCAAGCCTCCTGCTGAAACGCTCTGTGAAGGAGGGAATTACACAGAAAAAACAGGAAAACAGAGTTGGACAGGGTAAGCAGCCCTCCAGATGCTCAGAACTTTTCTAAGCACAAGTGTGCAGGAGACTAATCACAGATTTAGTAATAAGACTGAAAAAACCTGCTGTCCCACCCGCTGCTACTGGTCCATGTCCAAGGTCCCAAGGCACTGCATAAACCCAACAATATCAGTAATAAACTTCTTATGATCTTGTTTGGCACTTCAGATTTTTTTTACCAGATATTGAGAATTACAGCTCTGGCTTAGGAAGCAGCAAGATATTCACTGTGGACCAAAGACCAGTTCTCCACCCAGTGCCAGCAGGTAAGAGCTCCTTGCAGGTGTAAGGCACTTCAGCTTGCTTCCTGCTCCCACAAAATGAATGATGAAGTTTGAATGAAAGTAAACTGTAGCCTTGGGTCTCCAGGTGAACACGTTGTCATGCAGCTAAGGGCATTCTCACTTTCTGCTGGGAATTACAAACTGCCTACTATACCCAGAATGAGGGAGATTTTAGGGGTGATTATGGTGGTGCTAGGTTGATGGCTGGACTAGAGGATCTTGAAGGTCTCCTCCAACTGATGATTTTGTGATTCTTTGATTTTGAGACTGACCCCAAAATACAGAAGGACTGGAACCAGTTTCTAACATCCTCAGGGGACATTGAAATCATCCCCCACAGATTGGTTGTTAATATGGAAGAAGATTCCCAGTAGTTTCCTGAGTCTTGTGTTAATTAATAACATTAATAACATCCACACTAGCAGATCACTACACTGTTCTCGTGTGAGGGCAAGAAATCTCTCCATCCACCATTCCTTCCCCTTCTCACATATTTGCATTTAAAATTATCTGGCGAATGAAATATCTATGGTTTGGCACAAGGCCTAGCAGAACAGGCCTTGATATGGCACAAAAAATAATAAAGTGAAAACAACAACTTTTCTAACCAGCTTGGGAAAGTAAACATCAAATGAAAAAAAATAAAAGACAGATGAAGATTTAGGAATTAAAAAGCAAATAAATTACTGAGAGTATTGTCAGGGGTAGGCAAAGGATGATGTGCATCAAGCAAAATAGAAGGGAGAAAGTTATTAACTGCATTTATTACGATAGTGTCTTTCAAATAATTAAGACTGCAGTTCCACTGTGGTAGGTACATATAAAAACATGGCCCCAGGACTATTACAGTGTAAACAGACATGAGACAAAGAACAAGGAGAAAGAGTACAATGAACCCCCAGAAAGATCAAGTTATTTGAGGACAAACAGCATGAGAAGGCTGCACTATTTCTTGCCACACTAAATTTAATTAAAAAGGCATAAAGTAAAATAAGGATCAGGTTTAAACTTAACAGAATTAAAGGGAAGAGAGAAGGAATGCAAGTTGTATGTTCTGAAGTACCTTGCTTTCATGCAGGTAGTTTTTATCACAGTGAAGAGGATTATTAGCTTTATTGCTGCTACTAACATTGCTGAAAATTATCTGTCTTATGGGGATGGTTCTCAGAGTGGCAATAGTAGCTAACTGCGAGCAGGGCTGCTGACAAGCTCTCCTCTAATGCATATTGCAGAGCAGATGATGAAAAAAATATCTCTCCAGGCTTCAGCTCTGCCAAAATTTCCCTTCATGCTTTTTCAAATTCCACGCTTGATTTCCAGACCATGAAAAGAGCAGTAAAAACCTTTTTTGTCTTGCCTTTTCTTATTGTGGAATATTTCACTCTCCACAACTGGATACTATAGAATTTCAGTAATTTATATTTCAAGAGATCAAACTGAGATCCAGTTTTCATAGGCATTCCACTGATGTAAGTGATGGCAATCCCTGTTCCCAAAGAGCTTACAACTCTAAAGGCATAAAGCCTGAGTGAAATAAGAAAAATGCACAGAAGAGCAGGATGGAAAAAACAGGCTTTATTTGCATATAATAGGGGAAACTACAGTTGTCATTCAGGCTCCTAACACAGCTCACCATCTATTTGGCTAATTCCGTTATTGGCACTTTTCCAAACTCATTACTGCAAGTGAGGAGTTTTAATGAGGATAAGGTGATATGAATGAACTTCAGATTGTGAACTGATTTAGTAAAGTTTTCTAGTTTTGCACACAATTACCATACGATGTCTTCTGTGAAGATGGAGAGCACAAAGAAATGACAGACCTCTTCTTACGTGTGTACCACAATGACAGTACAAAACCAACAAACCCATGAAATGAAACCATTCTAGGACCACAGTTAAGAACAGAAAGCTTTCAACTCAAAAAGATAAAGCTCAGATTTTCATTGCATTTCTTCTTCCTGGGCAGAAAATGGGGAGAGGAAAAAGGGGTCACGTAGCTGGCCTAAACCATATAAGCTAAAAAGTTCTAATTTTTTTAAATCAGGAAGAACAAGAAAAAAGGCCTCCCTCCCAGCTGCTTCGCATAGCTTCATTTTGTATTTAATTAGGAACACAAGCACACTTTCAGTCTGAGTGTTGTTCCAGCTCACACCCAGCTGGCCAAACAGCATCCCTCGATAGACACGAACATGGGCTTCTGAAAAGACCTCAGCACATGCTGCCCCTCCAGAGCAACAGGAGAACACCAAACTCCCACGCTGTTCAGCGTTTGACCCTCTTAGTGTGTTACAGCTGGGGACCCAACGTTTGCACATGAATTTCAGCTTCTTTGTCAAAGGTTTCTGTCTCCAAACTGGATGGAGGAGCTCACAAACCCAAGGCAGAGCTGCCTACCAAAGATGGTAACAAATCCAAACATCCAACACGCTTTCGGTCTGACTCACGGAACTGTACAATCGCACGCGCTGCTGACCCCTGCAGACACAGCTCGGCCGTGCAGTGCCCGCGCCCCGCACACACACGCAAGGCCCCGCAGTCGGGTCCCACAGCCCTATGGGTGGGGACAGAGGGACAGACGTACTATTGTACACAGCCCCGTGAAGTGCTGCATCGAGCTCTGGGGACCTCACACGGGAAGGACATGGGCCTGCTGTAGCGAGCCCAGAGCAGGGCCACAAAGATGCTCAGAGGGCTGGAGCACCTCTCCTATGGAAACAGGCTGAGAGAGAGTTGGGATTGTTCAGCCAGGAGCAGGCGCAGGGGAGACCTTATAGCAGCCTCCCACTGCCTAAAGAAGGCCTGTAAGAAACATGGTAACAGACTTTTTAGCAAGGTCTGTACTGATAGGACAAGGGGTTGTGGTTTCAAACTAAAAAGAGGGTAGATCTAGACTAGATATAAGAAACTTTTTACAAGGAGGGTGGTGAAACACTGGCATAGGTTGCCCAGAGAGGTAGTAGGGGTCCCATCCAAGTAAACATTCAAAGTCAGGATGGACAGGGCTCTGAGCAACCTGATCTAGTTGAAGGTGTCCCTGCTCCTCCTGCTTATTGCAGGGGGGTTGGACCTTTAAAGATCCTTCCAACCCAAACCATTCTATTATTCTATGACTCAAGTATGCACCTCAACACACAACACACACAGAAATCACTCAGCACCCACATAACCCCCACTCACAGCCACAAACTACCCTCCTGGGATGGCCCCTGAGCACAGTGAGGACCATCTCCCAGCCGTGGTCCTTACACCCACAACAGCTCCTACGGCAAAGACACTGAGAATCAACAGAACAATGCAGCCCAGTGGGTACACTCAGGAAAACACTATTTCCCAAACAACTGCACACACAGAACCAGGCACACCACACATGCATCAATATGGAAATGTGGGAACACAGGATGAATGCACAGATCCACGCATAAGCGCACGCATCCATCCAGAGACAGAAACTCTCTGTAAGAAAAACAAACTGGCAAGTGCCGAAACATATCTGTGCGTACCCAAGATGCGCACAGCACACAGGTACCGGCAGGAAGTGGGGCGGGGAGGATCAGTGCACGGGCCAGTGCACAGATACACAGAGACATACAGGCTGGAGCATGGGCACACACAGACTGGCCTCCAAGCACACACACACACACACACACAAGACCAGAGCACAGGCACTCGCACGCAGGCACACAGAAACCAGAGAACAGGCACACACATATCTGCGTACAGGCACACACACAGACTGGTGTACTGGCATACACAGACCTGGCGCACAGACACACAGGGACACACTCGCCCACCACACGCGCGCTCGCGCGCGCAAGAGGCGGCGCAGGAGGCGGAGGCGCGGGAGGAGGAAGTGGAAGAGGAGGAGAAGGAAGAGGAAGGAGAAGAGGCGGGACATTCCGGAACTTCCCGGCGGCCCGGGCAGGTCTCTCGGCTGCTGCCGCGGGCCTTGGCCGGCGGCTCGCCCCGGCCGGCAGGTAAGCGCGGGCCCCGCCGAGCCGCAGGGTCACACACACGGTCGCGCCACGGGTACACGCACAGTGACCTCCGCGACACGCACACCCGGGAACATGGACACAGCAGGGCGCGGTCACACCTTTGGCACCTGCAGCCAGACACGTCCTGCCAGCACGGGAACCCTGTGGGGTGCTACCGCAAGAACCACGGCTGCTCCTGCAGTGCCCAGGATGCCCGTAGCTGCCCGCTCATCAGAACTCCCTTCTAGCGGAGTCAGCTGTCTTGCCAACACATGGGCTGCGTAACAAAGCAAAACACACGTATCTGCCATGTTACACGAAAATAAATCCTTCTATACAAAGGGTAATTTCCTTTCAGACAAGTAAGACTGTATTTACTGGATTTAAATACCAACAGGAAATGAAGGATAATAAAGGCAAAATCATGTATTTAGCAGAGCAAGATTACCATTTCTTTAAAATAAACTGCTATTCCATTGCTGTGATCGTGATACTTAGTTTTAGAAGTCAGTAGCTGATAAAGCCAAGCCAGGCTCTTCTGAGTGGAAGATAAATTTAATTATATCATTTTATAATGCAGCAGCAATGCCCAGAGTACAGACGAAGTATGCAGTGCATGATCCAGAGCTGGTTTATGAAACCATCTTAAAAATAAGGATGTCTTGGCTTTTATGTAGCTGCACTGATGATGCACAAAGCTAGTTGAGTGTTGGCAGTGTGTGTTTAGTTGTAGGGCTGTTGTCACAGCCAAAAAAAAAAGCTGTTTTCACAGGGGTCATGTTTCTGGTCTGGAATTGGCAGAGGGAGAGCCCAGGGCAGGAAGGTACAGTAGCTCTATCAGTTGTTTTTAGACTCTGCTGTGGATATCCTGTTATTTCTCTTCTGTGCCCTGTGGCTAGCTTGAGTTTGGGATCCTGCTTTAGTACACAGCTGTATCTTACTACCCTGTTCATGAACTGATCTGGCACCACCATCAAGCAGTTTATACAGACTTTGCCCCTTCTGCAAAGATATAAAGTCCATTTCAGGCTCCAAACTATCTCCCTTTTCAGACTAAGTTTATTCACATGAAGGTCAGTTTACTTGTCCCACTGCTTGGAATTATAAATAGCTCCTTATCCTTGCTGACGGTTTGCACTTTTTCCATTACATGTATGCACATGGATACATGTTTACACAATGTCATATATGTAGATATATATATGTGTATGCATGTATCTATTTACACAGTGGAGTCACATTCCTTCCTTGGCAAAAGAGGTCACACTCTTGCCAACTCCTCTGATATGACGTGTTTGGTTTCCTGTATCATCTTTGGCTTTTCCTGTACTTGCTCCCTTTTAAACATAAAATCCTAAAACTGCAGATAATACTCACAATTTGCTCTTTATATCTAATGTTTTTTGCAGCTGTTAGAAAATGACCAATTTCTGAAGTTTTGAGCAAAATGGAAGTAATGCTCAGCTGCACCACAATTGCCAGGGGTATTCCACGAACCAGGAAAGAATGGGGAAAAAAAATACGATGGAACAGATGTTTCAAAGATCAGTTTCAATAGTCTTCAAGCACTGATATATTTTGAAGCTTGTTTTGAAAATTTATAGCTTCATGATTACTGTGCCAGGATAGACACCTGTAACAATTTATTTAAATTTTAATTTGCAAGTGTGGATCTTGGACATATGAATCTTGTTCTTCATTGCCAGCCCCTGTATTGCAGGCAAGTCATAGTTCTATCTGTTTTTCTCTTTTTTGCCCCACAAGCTTTTTTTATCATTCAAGAAGAAGAAAAATGTAAGTGTTTTTATTAGCTAGTTCTGGTGAAATACGTACATGCTTTCTGTCTGTAAGATATATGAATACTTTTTATAACTGGAAAAAGTCAGTTCACTATCAATAGGAATGTGCCACCCTAAATTTAATGTTTGTGGAAAAAAGGGAAAGTCATCAATACTTTAAATGTCTGATAAAACAGGTTTAAAATGATCCCTGTGGGTCTCTCCCAACTCAGCATATTCTGTGATTCTGTGAAATTCAGGCACTGTTTTCACTTTTGAAACATGACTGAATCAGTAGAACCTGAGCTTAAAAGACGGTAAGGAAACTTTTTTTCTAATTTTTTTTAAGGTTACTGAAATAATATTAGTGCTTAATCCATGTAAAACCAAGTAACTACCTGGATTACTTTCACAAAATGACATTTGGAAAACTGGGAAAAATACACAATTTTGGGTCAGTGCTATGAGAAGCAAGGTGCATGCTAGCTATGGAAGAGTTTTTAACCCTGGGATAAACCATGTTTTCAAGTATAGTAGTGGTTACTTTGTAATGTTTTAATGCCAAGGTGAAGGTTTTGCATGGCAGTCTTAATCTGTATGGTCAAAGCTTTGAAATTCCAAAACCTTACAAAACATAGAAGAGTCAGACTGTAGATGTTGGACATTGCACGAATTGCAGCTTCATTCACTGTTTGATTAGAGCAGTCCAGAATTAGTGTGGCTTAAATGAAAAACTTCCCAAAGAAAAGTATCAACCAGGAAAAAAGTTCTGGTGTTCAGATACTTAATGAAAAAATGTGGACTGAAAATATGAAAAGTGTGACATGCCTTTTTATTGGACAGCAAAATCTCCCTCTTAACCATTGGCTAATCTCTCCATACACGAACAAGCTGTTTAAGAGTAGATACTCCTGTGAGGAGAAAGGAACTAGAAGTATTGGATGCTTTTAAAGGAGTTCAGGCTCAGATTTTAAGATCCTGAAGATAACATCAACTTCTCATAAATTTTGCTCCTTAGTCAGACTTTCTCTCTGGGTTAAATCCCTCTGTATAGTAACACCATGCATCTTTTTAAAAGAGTAGTTTCAAGCACTAGGGTTTACTGAACTGGAGTCAAGTCTTCCTAATATAACTAGAAAAATGTGACTGATTGGGGTAACTTGTTTTTATTTCTTCCTCAGAATGACTGTGTTGTGCGCAATGAAACACTTATGTCAAGCAACCAGAAATGAGAACAGATACGCAAAAAGGTTCTTTGGTACTCTTCTGACACAGACACCACAAAAGTGGTTCTTTTTTCCATTCTGGATAGTGGTACCTGACCCCAGAAAGTCAACTGTGTTTGCACTTACTCAGCCATTTTGTACAGCTGAAAAATCTCAGACAGAACCAAAAAGGAATACAGCATTTGGAAGTGTTGGGCGAAGAATTCCCTATCGTATTTTGCATGTAATCAACCAGGATGGAGAGAGCTTAGGAAACATGCACCGAGCAGATGCACTCAAACTTATGGATCAACATAACCTGAAACTAGTTCTCCTTAAAGAGAATGTAGAACCTCCAGTGTACAGACTAATGACTGGGCAGCAGATCCATGAAGAACAGCTTAGACGTGCAGAGAAGAAAAAAGCAAGTCCAAAACCAGGTATGTACATTGTACACACTACAACACTGAGCACTTTGAAAAATGCTGCATTAAAAATGGTTCCAGCAGATTAAATCCTCTTACTTGTATTTGTGTAAATCCAAAGCAATGTCACTGCAGTCCATGCTATTAAAAATTTGCAGTGGTGAAAATAAAATTTTGGATTAGTCTTCCACAAAGAAGCCTTCTATTGCCTTCTCGGGATTTACTATTTTGGCATCTGCTGACTTTTTAGAAAAATATTTTTATTTAAGTGAATATAACTAAACTCTGGTTCTGTGAGAGTCAATGAATTTCTGTTCTTTTACTAAGGCATAGTGACAGGCTCTTTTTACAAACTGAGCACCAGATACACCAATAATATGTCACCAGTAGTCATGAAACACTCTCTTCCTCATTTGCTGCTAGGAAGACAAAGTCTAGAGTCCTTTCTTGGACAGAATAAGAGAAAACTTTATCAATATTGAACACTTTGAGGTTTCTTTTCCTTAAGACAGCCTGCTCCAGCAGGTTAGCAAACTGAGTTTGGCAAAGAGGTTTTACAAAAGGCATGTGACCTTGTATCCTCTCTTCTTATCCTCAGGCTAACAAAGACATCTGTGCTTTGGGTAGAGTTCTGATTATAACAGAGAGCACTATTGTGGTAGTGAGTTGCTCTGTTCAAGAAACTACGAAAAGATGATTCAAATGGTAACTACTTCAAATGAACTTTGAGGAGGAAGAGACCACAAAATGTTCAAATATATTACAAGGCATCTTCATGCTTTCAGTTGAATATTGCACTTCAGCATTCAATGAAATGGGCTCAAGATGAAGAGCTATCTCAAGTCAAAGCTCTTACCTTCAGCTGTGCTATGTGCAGAATGTAGGAGTCTGCACACTAAGACTTTAATTCCAGATCCAATGCTCACCTGTTTGTTAGACCTACAATGTGAATGGTATGAACAAGGCTGTAATTAAAAATACCTTAAGTTTTCTGACCCTGAAGAGATTTCCCTGTGTGCCTCACACATACACTCAGTCTCCCAGTTATGGCAGAGAATGTAAGAATATCAAGTAGCCACCCAGAGTGGTGCATGTTGAGACAATGAGAACAGGATGCTTTGAGAAAGCGGGATGGGAGGAGGGAGTTAAGCAGACAAAGCATTATGAGCTG